>NC_057798.1:676663180-676663749 GCF_018294505.1 Triticum aestivum | reverse complement strand
ACTCAAAAATAAATAGAAGAAAATAAATAATGCAGAAAAGAAAAAAAAAGAAAAAAAAGGTTGAGGCGCTGCCCTGTGGGCCTGCCAGACCTTGGGTGTGCAAATACATGCCCAGTAGGGCCAGCAGACTCTCAAGGCAGCGCGCCCTAGTTAGGCCCAGAAGCCTGCTAAATAGAGGAGTTCGAAAGGGCAGCCGCGGCTGGGTTTATAAACCAGTGCGGCTGCCCTTCGCTCGGCGAGGTGGGACCAAACGTAGCGCACTGCGGTGGCAGCGCACGGCCATTAGTACCGGTTGGTGGCTCCAACCGGTACTAATGCATTGGCCTTTAGTATCGGTTGGAGCCACCAACCAGTACTAAAGGCCCTTGTTTCCCGCCGCTTGGGCTGGCCAAAATTGGCCTTTAGTACCGGTTGGTGGCTCCAACCGGTACTAAAGGCCCCTCCTATATATATGGCACTTACGAAAATTCAGTTATCTCGTCGACCACTTCGTTCCACTTCTCGCGCGAGAGTCCTCTCGATCTATCGTAGTCTCCGGCGCCGCCGCCGCGCCGCCGTGCCGTCGCCCT
>NC_057798.1:676656427-676662120 GCF_018294505.1 Triticum aestivum | reverse complement strand
TAGTAAATGCTTAGTTGAATTAATAGAAGTAGTTGAATTAATTGAATTAGTAAGTGTTTAATGTTTCACCTAATATGAACATAGGAAATGTCGTCTGACGACGGAAAAAATTTCATTATGTGCCAATACTGTGAAGACCAGCGCGGCCAGTGCGACAGAAATTTCCTTATTGATGGTAGGCGATTCAGCATCAAGCTGGATGATACTTTCGAATTTGATACAGTAAGTCACAATGACAAGTCTGTTTTTGTAATTAAGCATGACTTATATATGCTTCATTTGCCTGACTTATAATTTTTAATTTTCAATATTCTACTAACGCATCCCCTGCCATGCAAGAATTTTTGTCTTGGATAAGATAGGTTTCAAAGATATGGAAACTATGGAGGTAAAGAGAGCTTACCTGAAAACTGAGCATGATGGTTATACTTTCAACGTCAAGTATACAATACACACACGTACACCTATTTTGAATGCAAAACTTGGCAAGCACTATGCAAGGCTTATGCATTTGAGCCTGGTATGGTTATCATCTTTGATATTCGTCCAGAAGATGATATTGAAGGTAATAGAGACATATGGGTCGATGTGCAGACGCCTCCAGTTCTACCATTATGTGAGTTCTTCTCAACTATATTTTTGTCTTTGATATTGCTTATTTCAAAGATAACTGACAACTAATTTCTATTGACAGCTTATCTCCATTCAACCAAACATGTCCGGCGCTTGGTAGACAGGACCTACTACTGTCCTAGAGCTGAACTAAACTGCGAGGAGATAAGTCATTATGTTTCATGGCTTGAGGATCTTCATACTGTCAAGACAAATTTTCTTCCTGCACTTAGAAATGTTAGTACTCAAAACGTGCGACCAATAGTGATGGTATTGAACTACGGTCACATCTATTTAGGAATGATGGTAAGATATTTACTATTTGTCCTCAGTGCATTTTTTGCATACATATTTTTTTTGCTAAACTTTCGTTGCTAAGTATATTAATTAAGTACTATACGATGTTCTTCAACAGGGACTCCTGATGACAGTTGTGCCTCAGGGGATCGAGACTAAAGGTCAGATGTCAATTGTTAGCTTACGGCCAAGATATCCTGCATTGCACATGAATGCATTCAGGATTTCTAGAAGCGATGAATGCTTAATAGTGAAAGATTGGAGGAAAATTGTTAATGATCGCAGAGAAGTACTAGGGGCAGCAATGAGAAGCGCAGCCCATGATTAGGAGACAGGTTCTTCGGCATGCTCAAGTATGATCAATCAGGAGAGCTATACATGTTCTATGCTATTTTACCAGAGAGAGAGTAGCTAGCAGGAGTGATTCAGCTAGTTCTTCATGCTGCTCTTAATTAGTACTTGTCCTTTCATGTCTGTGTTCTTCGTTCTGAACTTAAGTGATTTGCTTTTGTGGTGTTATATATGAACGCTTATAATATCATGACAATCATGTTGAACTCGATGATTGGTTCTACTAGAAATTCTATTTATATATATATGCATAACGTGTACAATGTGTAGTATCGTAAAATACCAGCAAACGAAAAAGAATTAAAATGGAAACACAAAATTAAATGAAAAAGAAATCATAAAACTAAAAACCCACCAAACCTTATAGTACCGGTTGGTGTTACCAACCGGTACTAAAGGGCTCCAAGCCCCCGGAGCTGGCTCATGCCACGTGGTTGCCCTTTAGCACCGGTTCATGCTGAACCGGTACTAAAGGGGGGGCCTTTAGTGACCACAATTTAGTGCCGGTTATGTAACCGGCACTAAAGGGCCTTACGAACCGGTGCTATTGCCCGGTTCTGCACTAGTGGCTAAAGGCTACGAAGGTAGAAATCAAGAAGGAGCATCAAGTGTTGATGGTCAATAAGACCACCAGTTTCAAGAAAAAGGGCAAAGGGAAGAAGAAGGGGAACTTCAAAAAGAACAGCAAACAAGTTGCTGCTCAAGAGAAGAAACCCAAGTCTGGACCTAAGCCTGAGACTGAGTGCTTCTACTGTATGCAGACTGGTCACTGGAAGCGGAAATGCCCTAAATATTTGTAGCGACCAGACCTCAAACAGTTTGATCTCTATGCATTAGTGTCATCCCTGGATCGGTAGTGCTGACACGCACAGTACTTGAAGGATTTATAACAGAGTAGCAATCACACACTTATTACATTGAATGTCTCAAAAGAGAACTTATTACAATAAATATGGCTTCAGGCCATCTAATGACGATAACAGCGGAAAGCTTCGAAGATAAGCGAGTCCATCAACTCCAACGGCATCACTGAGTATAAGATCACGACCTAAGGCACCTTACTCGTCGTCTGAAAAGTCTGCAGCATGAACATTGCAGCCCGAAAACGGGTCAGCACATGGAATATGCTGGCAATGTAACACATAGAGAGAAATGAACAGAATAATGCTATACTACATGCATATATGGCTGGTGGAAAGCTTTATGGTTACAGTTTTGCATAAAGCCAATTTTTCCCTACTGCAAAGGAATAAATTTTATTTAACTATCATGGTGGTTGTTAAACATTGAGAAGGGTACTCCAACTCAATCCCAATTAAGCATCATCATTAACCCAACAAAATTAAATTAAAGTAACATGATGAGATTCACATGATAATCCAAGCACTAGATACTCAAAACGTCCATAACCGGGGACATGGCTAACCATGATTAGTTTATACACTCTGCAGAGGTCTGTGCACTTTTCCCCGCAAGACTCGATCTCCTCTGCTTGATTTCTCGCACTACATGGTGTTTGAGAAACGGATGACCGAGACACAGTCTTTCAGAAGCATTAACTTTATACTCCGGGTAGACAGTACCAATCTACATCCCCTGCATCTGCTAGTCTATCTCTTCAAGAGCTCATGCAACTTAATCAACTATGCTAGAGCCCATAGTAGCTTGCGACTGCACACAGAAGTTTCTAGCATGAATAATCTCATGATCCCTTTGAGCCTGGGTGGCGGTCCATAGGAGAATCACACGGTACCCCGGGATTTCCAAAAATACAGGCAACACTGGGTTCCCCAGGTGCCTCAATCCACCCAGATGTGAATTTAAGTTGCCACCTTAAGTAAACCATTAGTTAACAATCTCACATCTGTCATGGATACACTCACCCAATCCACGTCTACTAGCATAGCATGGCAATATAAGCAAACGTAGAAGTAACTCCGAAAGGTTTGATAATAAACAGGTAATAGGTTCTACCTCATCTACTTCCCAAAACCCACATATTAATCAGATCCTAATCATCCAATTGTTTGAGGATTGATCTAATGCAATAAAACTGGGTAGTAAGGAGGTATGATCAAAGTGTTACTTGCCTTGTTGATGATCTGTGAAACCTAGAGATTCGAAGTAGCAAGCGGCGCACTCCGGGTACTCTATCGCAAAGAAACAAGCATACAATAAGCACTCATCTAATGCACAGGTAAAACTAAAATAAGAGATCTAACCAGAAAGTTCAACTTAAGAACTCCAGTTTGCAAAAAGAATCAAATCAAACGAAGCAACGAAACTCAAATGGCGAAAGAAACAAGCTTCGTTTACTAATCTGGACCTAAGTCAAATTTACAGAAGCAAAAACTTGTTTGAGTTGGTTAAAGGAAAGAGGGTTTCGAGACAAAACTCTAGGCGCTTGAATCGCCTGATTCCGATAAACGAGCGAAAAGTTATACTAAAACGAAAATCAGATCAGAGATCGCGATCAGAAATAATCGCGGAAAATCCGAGAAAAAGAAAAACGGACGAACAGGCTAACGAACAAGCGTTCGCTGTCTGCGGCTAAACGACGAAAACCATCCGTTAAAATGAACGTACGGACAAACATCCGCTAAATAGACTAAACCGTAAAAAAACCGAACCGGATCTAATAAAAAAACCGATCTAGGGTTTCGAAAAAACCGAACGGTTTTATAAGAAAAACCGGCGGCTACCTCGGGATGCGGGTCATCATCGTCGGCGGCGGCTACTCCAGCGAGGGGTGATGTCTACTACACAACCTTCTTCTTGTAGACGTTGTTGGGCCTGCAAGTGCACAGGTTTGTAGGGCAGTAGCAAATTTCCCTCAAGTGGTTGACCTAAGGTTTATCAATCCGTGGGAGGCGTAGGATGAAGATGATCTATCTCAAACAACCTTGCAACCAAATAACAAAGAGTCTCTTGTGTCCCCAACACACCCAATACAATGGTAAATTGTATAGGTGCACTAGTTCGGCGAAGAGATGGTGATACAAGTGCAATATGGATGGTAGATATAGGTTTTTGTAATCTGAAAATATAAAAACAGCAAGGTAACTAATGATAAAAGTGAGCGTAAACGGTATTGCAATGATAGGAAACAAGGCCTAGGGTTCATACTGACACTAGTGCAAGTTCTCTCAACAATAATAACATAGATAGATCATATAACAATCCCTCAACATGCAACAAAGAGTCACTCCAAAGCCACTAATAGCGGAGAACAAACGTAGAGATTATGGTAGGGTACGAAACCACCTCAAAGTTATTCTTTCGGATCAATCTATTCAAGAGTTCGTACTAGAATAACACCTTAAGACACAAATCAACCAAAACCCTAATGTCACCTAGATACTCCATTGTCACCTCAAGTATCTGTGGGCAGGATTATACGATATGCATCACACAATCTCAGATTCATCTATTCAACCAACAAAAAGTACTTCAAAGAGTGCCCCAAAGTTTCTACCGGAGAGTCAAGAAAACGTGTGCCAACCCCTATGCATAGGTTCATGGGCGGAACTCGCAAGTTTGTCACCAAAACATACATCAAGTGGCACGTGATATCCCATTGTCACCACAGATAAACACAGCAAGACATACATCAAGTGTTCTCAAATCAAAGACTCAATCCGATAAGATAACTTCAAAGGGGAAACTCAATTCATCACAAGAGAGTAGAGGGGGAGAAACATCATAAGATCCAACTATAATAGCAAAGCTCACGATACATCAAGATCGTGCCATAGAGACACCACGAGAGAGAGAGAGATCAAACACATAGCCACTGGTACATACCCTCGGCCCCGAGGGTGAACTACTCCCTCCTCGTCATGGAGAGCACCGGGATGATAAAGATGGCCACCGGTGATGGGTTCCCCCTCCGGCAGGGTGCCGGAACGGACTCCCGAGAGGTTTTTGGTGGCTACAGAGGCTTGCGGCGGCGGAACTCCCAATCTCTCTTGATATCCTATGTTTTTAGGGTACATAGGCTTATATAGGCGAAAGAAGTCGGTCGGGAGGTGCTCAAGGGGCCCACAAGATAGGGGGCGCGCCCCCTCCTATCTCATGGCTGCCTCGAGGATCTTCTGACGTGAACTCAAGGTCTCCAGGATTATATTCTTCCAAAAAATCACAATGCCGAAGGTTTCATTTCGTTTGGACTCCGTTTGATATTCCTTTTCTTCGAAATACTGAAACAGGCAATAAAACAGCAATATGGGCTGGACCTCCGATTAATAGATTAGTCCAAAAAGTAATATAAAAGTGTATAATAAAGCCCATAATCATTCAAAACAGATAATAAAATAGCATGAATGCTTCATAAATTATAGATACGTTGGAGACGTATCAAGGGGTCCGGCGGGACGGCGGCGGTCGGCGGTGGTGGGGTCCGGCGGCGAGGGGAGACGGGGTCCGGCGGCGGC
>NC_057798.1:676648149-676656100 GCF_018294505.1 Triticum aestivum | reverse complement strand
GCCCGTAGGTCGGTTAGCTTTTTTAAAAAAATCATTAGGCACATAAAAATAAATAAAAGAAATACTAAACAGACTCAAAAAATCCCGAAATAAATTTTCCCCGACTTCTAAAATCAAGCCGGACAAGATGAATATTTATTTGGGGCCTAAATGCAAATTCGAAAAATGCGCATTTTTCCTAAATTCAAATAAAATAGCAATAAACTCCAAAATAAAATCTTATTTGATTTTATTATTAAACCTTCAATATTTCTTTATTTTGGGAAATTCATTTTATTCCCTCTCTCATATTTTCATAATGGAAATATTGAAGATAAAATAAATAAAATCAAATGATCCTATTTTCAAAATTTGAGAAAACTCAAATATGAAAATAACAAAATCCCCAACTCTCTCCGTGGGTCCTTGAGTTGCGTAGAATTTCTAGGATCAAACCAAAATGCAATAAAATATTATATGCAATGATGATCTAATGTATAACATTCCAAATTGAAAATTTGGGATGTTACAAACCTACCCCCCCTTAAGATGAATCTCGCCCTCGAGATTCGGGTTGGCTAGAAAATAGGTGAGTGTGGTCCTTCAGTAGATCTTTCTCTCGCTCCCAGGTGGCTTCATCTTTGGTATGGTGACTCCACTGAACCTTGCAAAACTTGACAAATTTGCTGTGGGTGACTCGGCTGGCATATTAGAGAATCTTGACTGGCTTCTCCTCATAGGTCAAATCACTATCCAACTTAATCGCTTCCAGTGGCACTGTATCTCTTAGCGGTATATCAACCATCTCTGTGTGGCACTTCTTCAACTGGGAAACGTGGAACACATCGTGAACTCCTGACAATCCTTCGGGCAATTCCAATTTGTAGGCAACCTCTCCCATACGCTCCAAACTCTATATGGTCCAACAAAACGTGGCTCTAACTTCCCCTTAACTCCAAAGCGCTTAACTCCTCGAAGTGGAGATACACGTAGATAAACTCTGTCTCCGACTTCGTAAACTGTCTCCTTGCGTTTAGAATCTGCATAGCTCTTCTTCCTGGACTGGGCTATCTTGAGCCTATCACGAATCAACTTCACCCTCTGTTCAGACTCTTTAATCAAATCTGGTCCAAACAACCGGCGGTCTCCAACTTCATCCCACAACAATGGTGTCCTACACCTCCTCCCGTAGAGAGCTTTGAAAGGGGCCATCTTCAAACTGGATTGATAACTATTGTTGTAAGAGAACTCCGCATATGGCAAATTGTCATCTTAACTAGATCCATAATCTAGCGCACAAGCTCTCAGCATGTCCTCCAGAATCTGATTGACTCTCTCGGTCTGTCCATCTGTCTGCGGATGAAAGGCTGTACTGAACTCTAGCCTGGTACCCAAGGTTTCGTGCAACTGATTCCAGAACTTTGAGGTAAACTGGGTTCCTCTATCTGATACAATGCTCCATGGAACTCCATGCAGACATACGATCCTGGTCATGTATATCTTTGCCAACTTAGCACTGGTGTAAGTGGTCTTCACTGGAATGAAATGGGCTACTGTCGTCAAACGATTGACTACAACCCATATCGAGTCATAGCCTGAACGAGTCCTAGGAAATCCCGTGATAAAATCCATGCCTAGCTTATCCCACTTCCATTCGGGTATCGGCAATGGCTGTAGCAATCCTGCTGGCTTCTGATGCTCTGCCTTCACTCTCTGACATACATCACATACTGCTACATACTCCGCAATATCCTTTTTCATTCCGGTCCACCAGAAAGTGTCCTTCAAATCTAGATACATCTTGGTATTTCCTGGGTGAATCAAATACGGCGAATCATGGGCCTCTTGCAGAATCAACTTCCTAATCTCCGAGTCATTAGGCACATAAATGCGGTCCTCAAACCGTAGGGTATCGTGCTCATCCTCACGAAATCCCTTAGATTTTCCTTTGCTCATTTTCTCCTTTATTTCGGCAATCTCCTTGACAGTCTTCTGGGCTTCTCTGATCTTATCCATCAAAGTAGACTGAATCTCCAATGCTACTACACAGCCTCTCGGAACTATCTCCAAACATAGCTCACGAAGATCCTTGGCTAACTCCTTTGGTAACTCTCCGATCATGAGTGTGCTGACATCGATCTTGCGGCTCAACGCATCGGCTACTACGTTAGCCTTTCCGGGGTGATAATGCAATCTCGTATCATAATCCTTGATGAGCTCCAACCACTCCTTTGCCTAGGATTCAACTCCTTTTGCGTGAAGATGTACTTCAAACTCTTGTGATCCGTGTACACATCACAATGGTTTCCGATGAGAAAATGTCTCCATGTCTTCAATGCATGCACTACGGCTGCTAACTCCAAATCATGTGTAGCATAATTCAATTCATGAGGTTTAAGCTATCGTGAGGCATACGAAACAACCCTTCCCTCCTGCATAAGCACTGCTCCAAGTCCTCGACAAGAAGCGTCGCAATATACTTCATAATCCTTGCGCTGATCTGGCAGAATCAACACGGGTGATGTAACCAAAGGTTTCTTCAACTCCTGGAAACTGTCCTCACATTCCTCAGTCCATTTAAACTTGGTGTCCTTCTTGAACAACTCCGTCATGGGCTTTGCAATCTTCGAGAAATTCTCAATGAACCTCCGGTAGTATCCTGCGAGTCCAAGAAAACTCCGGATCTCTCCAACTGTTGTTGGGGCTTCCCAGTTTGTCACAGTGACAACTTTGGTGGGGTCTACTGCTATTCCTTCTCCGGATATCACATGTCCGAGGAATCCAACTTCCTTCAACCAGAACTCACATTTGCTGAACTTGGCGTATAACTGATGTTCTCTGAGCTTCTCCTGTACCAAACGCAAATGCTCCTTATGCTCTTCTTCATTCTTCGAGTAGACCAAAATATCATCAATGAACACCATGACGAACTTATCCAGAAACTCCATATACACCGTGTTCATCATGTTCATGAAATAGGCAGGTGCGTTAGCCAGACCAAATGACATAACGGTATACTCGTACAGCCCGTACCTGGTGGTAAAAGCCGTCTTGGGTATATCCTGCTCTCGAATCTTCAACTGATGGTATCACGATCACAAATCAATCTTGGAAAATACCTTAGCTCCTTGCAATCGGTCAAACAAGTCATTGATCATCGGCAGTGGGTACTTGTTCTTGATTGTCACTTCATTCAATCCTCAATAATCAACAACCATCCTTAACGATCCATCCTTCTTCTCCACTAGAAGCATTGACGATCCCCAAGGTGAAGAACTTGGGCGAATATAGCCTTTATCCAGTAACTCCTTAATCTACTTCTTAATTTCCTCCAAATTTTTTGCGGGCATCCTGTACGGTCTCTTTGATATCGGCCCTGTTCCTAGCAAAAGCTCAATCAAAAACTCAATGTCTCTATCCGGTGGCATGCCTGGCAACTCCTTTGGAAATACGTCAGGAAAATCCTTCACCACTGGTACTTCCTCCTGTACAACTCCTGATAAGGAATTTACTTGAGTCCTCTTTGGCACATGCCGAGATACATACTTGATCCTTCTTCCTTCTGGCGTGGTAAGAAAAATCGACTTACTGGCACATTCAATGTTCCCTCCATACTTCGATAACCAATCCATGCCTAATATCACATCCAGTCCTTGCGATTGCAATACTATTAGGTCTGAGGGAAACACGTAGTTACCAATCCTTAATGGTAACCGATCACACCATAGACTAGCCATATACTTTGCTCCTGGCGAGGTTACTAACATGGGTGACCTAAGGGCTTGGGTTGGCAGTTTATACTTATCCACAAATCCCCTTGATATGTATGAATGCGATGCACCAGTATCAAAAAGAACGATTGCAATAAATGACTTAACGAAAAACTTACCTATTACTACATCTGGCTGGGCTTCACCCTCCTCCACGCTAACATGGTTCACCTGTCCTTTGTTGAAAGGATTGGGCTTCTTCCCAGAACTTCCATTGCCATTTCCATTCTTCGCTTCAGGACATTCAGTGGCATAATGTCCGGTCTTCTGGCATTTGTAACAGGTGATGTGGCTCAGATCCCTCTTGGCTGGTGTTGATGGGTTGGTGCGGTTTTGTCCGTTGCTTCCTCCATTCCCATTACCATTCTTGGGGCCACTATGTGCGAACTACCTCCTCCATGGGTATGCTGAAAATGTCCTCCCGAGTTCGGGGTAAAACGAGGCTTCTGCTGAGCTCTAGAATTGTACTTCCCTTGTCCATACTTCCTCTTGCGGCTATCAATCCGCTGCTGCTTCCCTTCAGTCATAAGAGCTCTATCTACCAACTCATGGTAATTGTTGAAGGTTGCTACCATTAACTGCATGCTCAGCTCATCATTCAGTCCTTCCAGAAACTTCTCCTTTTTAGTTGCGTCTGTAGCAACGTCATCTGGGGCATAACGTGCTAACTTACTAAAGTCATCCACATACTGGCCAACAGTACGTCCTCCTTGGCGCAAGTTGCGAAACTCATGCTTCTTCATGGCCATAGCTCCTGCTGAAACATGAGCAGTACGGAAAGCCTGCAGAAACTGATCCCATGTGACAGTGTCGATGGGATAACTGGCTGTGAAATTCTCCCACCATGATGTTGCAGGTCCATCAAGCTGATGTGCGGCAAAATGCACCTTCTCCGCTGTGCATGCTGCAGTGGTCAACTCCCTTCCAATCTTTCGGAGCCAATCATCTGGAACTATCGACTCGGTGCTACTGGAGAACACCGGCGGATTTAGCCTCAAGAAACGGGCTAAGTGATCAACATGTGGTGGTGGTGGTGGGTTGTTGTTGTTGTTGTTCCCCTGATTTTGGTTCTAGACTAGTATTTGCATCAATGCATTCTGCTGCAGGATCAATTGGGTGAGCTCCGATGGGAAAGCAAATCCATTGTCACGTCTCGGAGGCATCTGAGGGTTTTAGAAAAGATGAGAATATAGAATAGAAATAGGTCTAGATAGAAAACACTACCCATATGCACATGAGACAAATACAATCAATATCACTACAATCAATTCAAACAAGGGCATACAATGGTCTAACTATCGTTACAAAAGTGCCCGGACTATACTATATACATGGGGGAATTCTACTACTGTTATGGTGGTCGACTAGAAAAACTGATCGGTCGAAGACTCCATGATATCTGCTCCAGCTTCATCAACAAAGTCATCATCACTATCGTCTGGGTCCGAGTCGGTGTCGTCGATGATGATGTAGTTCTCCGGGCAAGTGCAATCATCGTCTTCTCCTCCAGTCGCAGGGAATCCCATGAATACCTTTAGCTTCTTCTTCAGATCATCATTCTTCTCCATGAGTGTCGTCATTTCCTCCTCATATCCATCGCATGTAGACTTGAGTTCTTCCTCCAGCTCTGTGATCTTGGTCATAGCATTCTTCAGATCTATCATGCCCGCGCACATCTGATTCTCCTGGCGACATATGTGCTAGTTTAACTCCTGGATGAAAGCTGCAATTGATCTATCCTTCCGGGTGCTAATCATCTCTCATTGCTCATCTCGGCGCCCACAAATCTGGTAGATAGTATCCTTGAGATCCTTGTGGTAAACTTCTCCAATGCATCCCATGGTGATGTGAGCTGCCATGCTCTTTCCTAGACTCCAGGTTGGTGCATCGAAGGAAAACTCTATGGGCTCAGTGACGGGCATGAACATCCTTCCTGGAACTTGAACTTGAATCATCCAGCCCTCTTCTTCAGTCAAAGTGGCGATGTAGGTCCCGGTGAAGCTTGGTACTCTGATGTTCAGGTATCTAGTGACTTCCTTCAAGTGGCGTCCAAAGGGTGTATCTTCATCCGGTTGAGTGAACTTGTTCCTTGCATCCGCCATCCTAAAAGAGTAGAAAAGACGAGGAGTCAGAAATGAGAAGAGAGTGGTGATCTAGGGCTTTAGCTTAGTGGTCGTGTCCTACAATCAGCGTGTGCTCTGATACCATCTTGTAGCGACCAAACCTCAAATAGTCTGATCTCTGTGCATAATATCAGTGTCATCCCTGGATCGATAATGCTGACACGCACAGTACTTGAAGGATTTATAACAGAGTAGCAATCACACACTTATTACATGGAATGTCTCAAAAGAGAACTTATTACAATAAATATGGCTTAAGGCCATCTAATGATGATAACAGCGGAAAGCTTGGAAGATAAGCGAGTCCATCAACTCCAACGGCATCACTGAGTATAAGATCACGACCTAAGGCACCTTACTCGTCGTCTGAAAAGTCTGCAACATGAACATTGCAGCCCGAAAATGGGTCAGCACATGGAATATGCTCGCAATGTAACACATAGAGAGCAATAAACAGAATAATGCTATACTACATGCATATATGGCTGGTGGAAAGCTCTATGGTTACAGTTTGCATAAAGCCAATTTTCCCTACTACAAAGGAATAAATTTTATTTAACTATCATGGTGGTTGTTAAACATTGAGAAGGGTACTCCAACTCAATCCCAATTAAGCATCATCATTAACCCAACAAAATTAAATAAAAGTAACATGATGAGATTCACATGATAATCCAAGTACTAGATACTCAAAACGTCCATAAACGGGGACATGGCTAACCATGATTAGTTTATACACTCTGCAGAGGTTTGTGCACTTTCCCCACAAGACTCGATCTCCTCCGCTTGATTTCTCGCACTACATGGTGTTTGAGAAACGGATGACCGAGACACAGTCTTTCAGAAGCATTAACTCTCTACTCCGGGTAGACAGTACCAACCTACATCCCCTACATCTGCTAGTCTATCTCTTCAAGAGCTCACGCAACTTAATCAACTATGCTAGAGCCCATAGTAGCTTGCGGCTGCACACAGAAGTTTCTAGCATGAATAATCTCATGATCCCTTTCAGCCTGGGTGGTGGTCCGTAGGAGAATCACACGGTACCCCGGGATTTCCAAAAATACAGGCAACACTGGGTTCCCCAGGTGCCTCAATCCACCCAGATGTGAATTTAAGTTGCCACCTTAAGTAAACCATAAGTTAACAATCTCACATCTGTCATGGATATACTCACCCAATCCACGTCTACTAGCATAGCATGGCAATATATGCAAACGTAGAAGTAACTCCCAAAGGTTTGATAATAAACAGGTAATACGTTCTACCTCATCTACTTCCCAAAACCCACATATTAATCAGATCCTAATCATGCAATTGTTTGAGGATTGATCTAATGCAATAAAACTGGATAGTAAGGAGGTATGATCAAAGTGTTACTTGCCTTGCTGATGATCCGTGAAACCTAGAGATTCGAAGTAGCAAGCGGCGCACTCCGGGTACTCTATCGCAAACAAACAAGCATACAATAAGCACTCATCTAATGCACAGGTAAAACTCAAATAAGAGATCTAACCAGAAATTTCAACTTAAGAACTCCGGCTTGCAAAAAGAATCAAATCAAACGAAGCAACGAAACTCAAACGGCGAAAGAAACAAGCTTCGTTTACTAATCTGGACCTAATTCAAATTTTACAGTAGCAAAAACTTGTTTGAGTTGGTTAAACTGAAAGAGGGTTTCGAGACAAAACTCTAGGCACTTGAATCGCCTGATTCCGATAAACGAGCGAAAAGTTATACTAAAACGAAAATTGAATCAGAGATTGCGATCGGAAATAATCGTGGAAAAATCCGAGAAAAAGAAAAACGGACGAACAGGCTAACGAACGAACGTTCACTGTCTGTGGCTAAATGACGAAAACCGTTCGTTAAAACGAATGTACGGACGAACATCCGCTAAATAGACTAAACCGCAAAAAACCAAACCGGATCTAATAAAAAAACGATCTAGGGTTTCGAAAAAACCCGAATGGTTTTATAAGAAAAACAGGCGGCTACCTCGGGATGCGGGTCATCGGCGGCAGCGGCGTCTACTCCGACGAGGGGTCCGGCGGTCCGGCGGCGGTCGGTGGCGGCGCG
>NC_057798.1:676602924-676647582 GCF_018294505.1 Triticum aestivum | reverse complement strand
GGTCCTACGGCGGCAGGCGGCGTCGGGCGGCGGCGTTGCGGCGGCGGCAGTAGCGGCGGCTGAGAGAGTCCTGGATTAGGGGGTATCCAGATAGCCGGACTATACACTTTGTCTGGACTATGGGAGCGTGAAGATACAAGACTCAAGACTCTGTCCCGTGTCCGGATGGGACTCTCCTTTGCGTGGAGGACAATCTTGGCGATCCGGATATTATATTTCCTTCCTTGTAACCGACTCCGTGTAAACCCTAGCCCTCTCCGGTGTCTATATAAACCGGAGAGGTTGGTCCTTAGAAGTCCGATCATGATCACAATCATAATCATCATAGGCTAGCTTCTAGGGTTTAGCCTCTACGATCTCGTGGTAGATCTACTCTTGTACTACTCATATCATCAATATCAATCAAGCAGGAAGTAGGGTTTTACCTCCATCGAGAGGGCCCGAACCTGGGTAAACATTATGTCCTTGCTTCCTGTTACCATCAGCCTAAGATGCACACATCGGGACCCCCTACCCGAGATCCGCCGGTTTTGACACTGGCATTGGTGCTTTCATTGAGAGTTCCTCTGTGTCGTCGCCGCAAGGCCTGATGGCTCCTTCAATCATCAACAACAACGCGGTCCAGGGTGAGACTTTTCTCCCCGGACAGATCTTCGTGTTCGGCAGCTTCGCACTGCGGGCCAATTCGCTTGGCCATCTGGAGCAGATCGACAGCTACGCCCATGGCCACCAGGTCAAATTCGGAAACCTGAACTACACGGCCGATATCCGCGGAGACTTGATCTTCGACGGAATCGGGCATGTTCCAGGAACAGCGGACAGTCATGACGAGCACGACTTAGACCTGCTGTCGGATAATGCTTGGGATATCACCCCTGCGGTAGCCCCGGACCTAAATCCGGAGCAGACTGCATTGCCCAAGGACGGGTGGATGGACCCCGTCCCGCAGGCCGCACACTCATCGGTGGTAGACCCGAACACAGGCCTTACCTCTAAGGAAGCTTGTGACACCGGACCCCCGGACCCGTATCTGGCTGTAGGTTCCAGTCCGCGCGCTCCTGAGCCTGCCGAACCTGGTTGGGCTCCGGTAATGGAGTTTACCGCTGCGGATATCTTCCAAAACTTGCCCTTTGGCGACATGCTAAACTCGTTAAAATCTCTCTCTTTGAGAGAAGACTGTTGGCCGAACTATGTCCGGCTCGAGGGGGAAGCAGGCGACGAAGGAATTCGTTGCCCACCCACCACCCATTTCATTGCCACGGTCGATGATTTAACCGACGTGCTTGACTTCGACTCCGAAGACATCGACGGTATGGACGACGATGCAGGAGAGGAACAAGAACCACCGCTCACGGGGCGGTGGACAGCCACCCCGTCATACAATATATACTTGGTGGATACGCCCAAGGAGGACGACGACGACAATCCGGAGGATAAAACCCCCGGGCAAAAACCAAAACGACGGCGCAGACGCCGCTCCAAGTCCATCAACAGTAAAAATAGCGACAAGAGCGCCAGAAAGATCGACACCCCAGTCAACTCCGAAGGCAAAAACGACCATACGGACACAGCGATGGAGCAGGATGAGCTAGGTCACGCCGAACATAGTTCGGAGCAGACGCCCGATCACAATGATCCCAAGGGACGAGTTCATCAAACCGCCCCAGGACAAGAACACAGTCCGGATGACGATGCATTCATCATCCCAGAAACACACGTGGAATGAGATAACCTCCACAGAAGGCTTATGGCCACCGCGAGAAGTCTAAAGAAGCAGAAGCAACGGCTAATGGTCGCACAGGAAACGCTCAATCGCAGATGGAATAAAGTGCTAGACACTGAAGAAAGATACGGCGACTATCGCCATACAAAGAGCTATCCAAAACGCAAGCTGCTACCACAATTCGACGACGAGGCCGTTCTAGCAAAGAACAACACGACCAGGAGGCCGGATGAACCACTTCATAACCGCAATAGAGCTGCTACCGACACCGCGAACGATCTATGTGAGCACCCGGATAAGAAAGCCGGCACGGCTAGGTCCATCTACGGATCTAAAGGACACACCCCGACGCGGGACTATGGTCACCAAAAAGATCATACCAATCAAATACCAGTTCGGAATAAACACCGAACACAACAACAGCCGACGGCATGCCACAACATGCCCAGATACATAGGGGCTGCTCACCCCCTGTGCTTCACCGAAAAAGTACTGGACCATGAATTTCCACAGGGTTTTAAACCTGTGAACATAGAGGCATACGACGGAACGACAGACCCAGGGGTCCGGATCGAGGATTTTATCCTGCATATACACATGGCTCGTGGGGATGACCTCCACGCCATCAAATACCTTCCCCACAAGCTGAAGGGACCAGCTCGACACTAGTTGAAAATCCTCCCCGAAAATTCAATTGTAAGTTGGGAGGAACTCGAGAACGCTTTCAGGGCCAATTTTCAAGGGACTTATGTCCGGCCTCCGGATGTGGACGATTTAAGTCACATAATCCAACAGCCCGGAGAGTTTGCCCGCAAGCTTTGGAACAGATTCCTCACTAAGAAGAATCAAATTGTCGATTGTCCGGACGCCGAAGCCTTATCAGCATTCAAAACAGCATCCGCGACGAGTGGCTCGCTAGACACCTCGGCCAAGAAAAGCCAAGGACAATGGCAGCCTTAACAAGCCTTATGACCCGCTTTTGCGCGGGTGAAGATAGCTGGTTGGCCCGTAAAGGCACCAGCGACCCAAGCACATCCGAAATAAGGGATGGCAACGGGAAGCCATGGCGTAATAAAAAAACATCAAAATAAGGAGGAGAGCCCGGACAACATAATGGTCAATGCCGGATTCAGGGGCTCTCGGCCCGATCAGCAAAAGAAGCCATTTAAAGGCAGCAAGGAGGGACCGTCTGGTCTGAACAGAGTCCTGGACAGACTATGCCAAATTCATGGCACCCTCGACAAACCTGCAACCACACTCACAGAGAATGCTGGGTCTTCAAGCAGGCCGGCAAATTAAATGCCAAACACAAGGGAAGGGAAACACCAAGTGAAGACGAGGATGTGCCTCGCCAGCCAAACACTGGGGGACAGAAGAAATTCCCACCAGAGGTAAAAACAGTAAACATGATCCACGCGACTCACACATCCACGAGAAGGCACGAATGCGTGCTCAGAGACGCATATGCTATAGAGCCCATCGTACCCACACCTAACTACTGGTCGGCTTGTCCGATCACCTTCGACCACACGGACTGCCTGACTAGTATTCGGCGCGGAGGATCAGAGGCCTTGGTGCTCGACCCAATAATCAACGGATACCATCTTACTCATGTCCTCATGGACGGCGGCAGTAGTCTCAATTTAATATACCAGGACACTATCCGCGGGATGGGGATAGACCCATCCAGAATTAGCCAAAGCAACACCACCTTTGAAGGGGTGATACCAGGCGTTGAAGCCTACGGCAGGGGCTCCGTCATACTAGAGGTAACATTCGGCTCCCCAGGCAACTCCAGAAGCGAAGAACTAATCTTCACCATTGCACCCTTCCAAAGCGGCTATCACGCATTGCTTCAAAGAACGGCCTTCGCCCGCTTCAACGCAGTACCACACTATGTCTACCTTAAACTCAAGATGCCTGGTCCACGTGGCGTCATCACCATCAACGGAAACACAGAGCGCTCTTCACGCGCGGAGGAATACGCGACGGCTCTAGCGGCCGGACTCTAAGCGGCCTTCGACACCAGAAAGCATGACTGGTCGTTAAGACCACGGACACGGTTAGACGAGTCGACGGTCCGGACGAAACAGATCCAGGGTGCCATGTACGTAATCCCATAGAGGACACCCGTGGCTATAGATATTTAATACAGCCCCACCCTTGTCTCAACCTTATTGGCAGGCCAATGTTTTACACTTCTACTATCCATCGCATGCTTACGTTGTACTCTTCTACACGAGTTTTCTTTTTACAGACAACATTCGTGTGATTCCAGGACACGGCACAACGGAGACAAAGGCGCAGACGTGCAGCAGGGCCCCGCTCAAAGGTTTCTCTTACATGTGTAACCCTTTTCTATTGCCTCTTGTTGTTTACACATCCCATGGGTACTATACCCACAGAGGATTGCCATTATTGGCATTTCGCCACGACAGACTAATGCACGTACCTGGAAATACAGGGTTTATAATGAAAGGGCATTCTTCAGCCTATTTTCTGTCATAAAGTCCGAATACCTTCGGGAGTGTTCGGCGTCACGATTTTGGCCTTATATGCATCAGCTCTGAATCATATCTTTGGTCAAATGTTGGGTTTGCTCGGCTCCTGGGTTTGCTGCCTTACATTCTGTTCTTATCGGCTAAGGCGGCCAAAGGAGAACTACTGCGGTTGTGCCCTGGTTATTCCGGATGAGCACCTCAGTAGAGAAAGCCGAAAACTGACTGTCATGATATAGCGAGAGACTATTCAACCACTCAAAGACTTACCGGAATCTTTAAGATTCCTCTGCATTAACGAAGGACCGTTTCCCGGTCATGTACACACGCACCCGTATTCGGATGCACGCAAAAGTACTAGGGGCTACATACTAGCCCCACCATCAAACTCCTATGGCTAAGTGAAAGTGTTACAGCTATATAGTCCGGTTGCCTAGTTCGACGTGCGATCACCTCCTTAACGGACCAAGACGTTGGATCAAGTGTGATTATGCATATTTTTTGCGAACACCCCCGCATTGTATGCGTGGGGGCTGAAGCCAACGGCTGCTAACTTTCAAAATTACACATATACATAAAAACGGCCGCACAGGAGGCACAAATAATACTTTCGGGCACAAAGTATAAATATAGCCTCATAATCAAAATAACATTGTTTTTACAATGACACGATTTGTCACTCGAACATGACATTCTTCGATCACTGAGCCTCTATTAAGCGAGCACCTTCTGTTACCTGCTCCAAGTAGTGCTCGGTCGGATCCTGGCCTCCCGCCGGATTCTGGGTCTCAACGAGGGTGGCCTCCATATCTGTCCAATATGCTTTAACGCGGGCAAGTGCCATCCGTGCACCCTCTATACACGCCGACCTCCTCATGGCATCGATTTGAGATATGGCGCCAAGGAATTGTTGCACCAAACCAAAATAACTGTCCGGCTTAGGCCCCTTCGGCCAAAGATGGTCTATTACAGACCGCATGGCAAGCCCGGACAACCTATGAAACTCCGCCAAAGCAGCCATCTTCTCACTCAATGGAAATGGACGCGTAGGAGCATTGAATCGGGAACAGAACAGCTTCTCCACTTCTTTATCACCTTGATCCTCGAAAAACTTGGCGGCATCAGTTGTACTCTTCGCCAAGTCCACATAAGCATCGGCAGGACTCCAGCATCGATCCAGGAGAGCATACTTCGGATCCAAAAACTTCATCCGCAACAAGTAGGGGCTCCCGGCCGCGATTTTTCCGGCCTGTCGAAGCTCCTCCCACACATCCTTGATTTTGGTCCGCATCTCCTTGGCCGCATTAAGTGCCTTGTTCAGGTCAACCGAGTTAACATGATTCTCCTTTTCAAGGAGCTCATACCGGTCGGCGGCATTTTTCAACTCCACAGCCATTTCGGCTATTTTGTCTTCGCTTCGGCGATGAGCAGCCTATTCGGCTCTCAACTCTTCGGCCGCCTTTAGGGCAGCCGCATTGCTAGCCCGAGCTTGTCCCTTGGCCTGGGCAAGTTCCGCCCTTAGGGCTTCCACGGCAGCAGCACCGTCTACAGTCCAAGCATGTCGCATTAATATTATGCCCCTCTCACATTTTCCTATACAATATAACAAGGAAAGCAGAGCACATACCTTGTGACTCGTTCAGCCACTCGTTCACCAGCGTGATATCGGCATCAATAGATCCAATCTGCCTCCTTAGTTCGGCAACTTCAATGGACTGATCGGCTCCCGGATCCTTAGATACCTGCGCACATGTACAGCACAATCATTACTTACACAATATGATGCTCCGTTTTCTGCCTAGGGTGGGCAACCAGAGTCTCAGGGGATACTATCCATATGGAGCACACCTAGCGCGTGCCTCACAGCCAAAAAATTGTGTGTCGGGGGTTGGGTGCGACATATGCCAAGGGATGGCTTATCATGGTGGGGGCAAGTAGAACCTCGCCGGTGCCTGCAAACGGGATGAGGCGAAGACATGCACGCCGGCGGATCTTACCCAGCTTCAGGGCTCTCCGAGGAGATAACACCCCTACTGCTGCTCTGCGGGGTCTCCGCATGATCACTAAGGCAAAGTGAGTACAAGGTTGCTCCTTGAGCTGTTTCTGGAGGTAGGAGAAAGCAAGGCTATCTCCCTCCTTCTTATATGATCTGGTCTAATGCTAATGGATTCGAACCCTTTGCATGGGTGCCCTGGGGGGTTTATATAGGCCTACTCCCCAGGGGTACAACAGTAAATCCGGCTGGGCGCAGGTCCCTGCCATCAGTCTCTTAGGCCACCGTCTCCTCTGCCGACTGCTGGGGCCCGCCGATTGGTGGGCCCCGCCGACTTGCCTGGTACGGGGCCGACAGCCCTTGTCCGCCGCAGGCGGGTCTTGCCGGCTGCGGATTACTGTAGCCGTGCTTCTAATGACGCTGGCTTGGTCGTGGGGTCATGGCAACAGTGCCGCCGCCTGGCGGGCGATCACTGTTGCCATTCCCCGTCGTGTCTGGTTAATGGCGCGTGGGGCCCGTGGGAGGGGCCAGCCGACTCCTGGGGGCCGACTCCCAACGGGTCCGTCTTGTGGCAGTCTTGCCATCTTCTGTACTCCCGTCGACTGTCGGAGTAATGGGCCACGCGTAGGCTAACCCAAGTCCCAGAACCTTTCAAAGACATCGGGGCGGACTGCGCCCCTCAGGTACTTGCGGCGACTCCAAGAAGGGCCGAGTCCCAGAGGCGGCCCTCATCCAAGCCGAGTCCCAGAGGTGGCTCCAAGAAGGGCCGAGTCCCAAAGGCGACTCTCATCCAAGTCGAGTCCCAGAAGCGGCTCCGAAGAAACCAACTATGGGGAGTCGGCCCGCGACTCCCAACCACCCAGTAATTAAAGGCAAGCATGGCCACAGTGCGCCGTACTCGTGGAGATCTCCGCCCGGCGTGGCACTGTTGCCATGCCAGCCCTGACATCAGCCCTTGGGGCGGGGCCCTGTACCCACGACTTCCTGTCTGTAAGGCCCGGAGACGGCGGGGCCTACCGGTCAGCGAGAGTATCGAAGACGGCAGGAGCGCCGAGAGTCGGACCCGTTGGAAGTCGGCCCCCTGAAGCCGGCCGGCAGCTCCCACGGGCCCCACACGCCATTAATCAGACGCGACAGGGGAATGGCCACAGTAATCGCCTGCAGGCGGCGGCATTGTTGCCATGACCCACTGACCAAGCCCGCGTCATTAGAAGCACGACTACAGTGACCTACAGCCGGCAGGACCCGCCCGCGGCGGCCACGGGCTGACGCCCTCGTACCATGCCAGTCGGCGGGGCCCACCAGCCGGCGGGCCCCAGGAGTCGGCGGAGAAGATGGCACCTGAGAGACAGACGGCTGGGACCCGCGCCCAGCCGGTTTTACCATTGTAACCCTGGGGGGTAGGTCTATATAAACCCCCCAGGGCACCCATGCAAAGGGTTCGCATCTAGTAGCATTAGACAGAACACAAAGGGGGGAGAGCTAGCCTTGCCTTCTCCTTCCTCCAGAAACAGCTCTAGGTGCACCCTTGTATTCACTTTGCCTTAGTGATCATGCGGAGACCCCGCAGAGCAGCAGTAGGGGTGTTATCTCCTCGGAGAGCCCTAAAGCTGGGTAAGATCCGCCGGCGTGCATGTCTTCGCCTCATCCCGTTTCCAGGCACCGGCGATGTTCTACTCGCCCCCACCATGATAAGCCATCCTTTGGCATATGTCGCACCCAACCCCCGACATTTGGCGCCCACCGTGGGGCCTGGTGCACCGTCGTCCGGAGATCTATTCTGGACGGGAACCCTCTTCCTCCCTGGCGAGCGCAGCCAGCCAGGCTCGCCAGATGGAGTCTGCATCGACGTGCTGCGCGGCGCTGAGGCCGCCTGTGCAGCGAGCAGCCTCGCCGAACTTGTCGACGAGGTTCGACTTTCCGACGAGCCTGCATCCGACGCAGGCACGGGTGGCCCCGAGAGTCTCCTCACGGGCCTCATCGACCAACTCCACGTCGCCGGCGAGCCTGCCGTGGACTTGGAGTCCGTAGGCTCCACCGACCCGATGTTGGTCGACTCCGACGCCGTGTCGCTTGACACTTTCCCCACCAACGTGGTGGTCTACGATGAGCCGCTTCCTCACGAAGAGAGCGGCGGAAGCGCCGTCACGGAGGTGCTCGCCATCAGTCACGATGAGCGCTCCGGCAAAGAAACTCAGGACCCGCTCGCCGCGGCCCTGCAAGACCTAACTGCGCCCATTCCAGAGGATGCGGACGCCGAGACGCTGGAGACACACCGCCTTCAAATCATCGAAGGCGCCAAGAGGCTGGCGAGCATGAGGCGCTTGTCAGAAGCCTACCAGCGTGAAATGGATCGCGCCGTGGGCGGCTCGCCTGCTCCTACTGGGCCAAGCCGCCTAGGCACGGTCCGGCAACGCGGCGCGACCATCGCCGACTTGTTCGGGGCTAAACGCCCCGTATACGCCACCCCTGCGGAGAACATCCGCGCTGCCCAAGCAGCGACTGATGAGCTGAAGAACTTCGAGGGTGAAGAGCGCCGCATGATGACGGAGCGAGTCCAGCAGCTCCTTGACGCGGTTGCTGCGCAGAACGCGGCCGGCGGCCGCGCGGATGCGCGGCAGCAACCGAATGACGACTTGCCTCCCCGCCGAGACCAAGGCGCGACATCTCGGACACCGACTGGCGGAGTCCGCGGAAGGAAAGAAAAAGAGCCGGTTGTTAGTCACAGTCAGACTCGCATCACCATTGAGCGCGACCAAGACGGCCGGCCGAGAGCAGTGGAGTGGCGGGACGACTACCTGCCTCCTCCACCCAGAAGAGAACGGCGAGTTTCCCCGCCGCCTGTTGAGCATCCGACTCTCGGTGGCCGCCTTGGCCGCCGAGAGGGAGTCGGAGAGAACGACGCCCGCCATCGGATCGACCGACTCCACCGATCCCTGGCGCTGGAAGAAGAAGATGAGCTGGGTCTGCCTTGCTTTGGACCCCGCATCCAAGACGAGCCCTTCCCCAAAGGGTTCACGCTCCCCCGAGACACACCCAAGTACACCGGCTCCGTGAAGCCGGAAGACTGGCTGATTGATTACTCCACGGCCGTCAGTATAGATAACGGCAACAAGCGGGTTGCCGTGAAGTACGTTCCACTCATGCTCCAGGGCACGGCCCGGACATGGTTGAACAGTCTGAAGCCCCGCAGCATCAATAGCTGGGTCGACTTCACCGAAGCCTTCATCCGCAACTTCACAAGCATGTACAAGCGACCTCCCAAGCCGCGCCAGCTTTCCTTATGCGTGCAAGGCCCTGATGAGTCAACACGCGACTACCCCACGCGCTGGGGCGAGCTTCGAAACTTCTACGAGGGCGTGCACGAGGTGCAGGCTATCGAGTATTTCACTGCCGGGTGCCGAGAAGGCACCCTCCTCAAGCACAGGCTCCTCTGCGACGAGCCAGAAACCCTCGACGAACTGCTGATCATAGCAGACAAGTACGCCACAGCCGACTCCTCCATGAAGACAGAGATTCAAGTCAATGAGGCTGGCAAAGTGGCCCCTTGGGCTCCCAGAACTCCAGCTGGAGACACCAGTCGGCGACAACAACAGAGCGACAACAAACACAAGGCCCAACAGCCGACTTCCAACAGTCGGCAGGTTGCGACGGTTGAAGATCAACAGCCGGAGGGGCAGCCTCCGGCCAAACGGCAGAAAGGCGGCAAATCCAATTGGTTGCTGGCCTTTTCCTATGAGCAGACTCTGGATGGTCCCTGCAAGTTACACAGTGGTGCGAAGCCGTCAAACCACACAACCCGAAAGTGCCACTGGCTCACCAGAATCGCCAAGGGAGACGGCCTCCTTCCCCCTCCGCCTGCTGGGCCGCCGCTTCCACCGCCGCCCCAGCAGCCGGCCGCACAGCCAGTCGGCGCAATACAAGACGAGTACCCAGAAGAGCATGGAGCCTATGTGGTGTTCACCAATGTGGACGACGATCGACGTAGCAGACGGCTGCAGCAGCAAGAAGTAAATGCAGTGGCAACAGACACTCCAGAGTTTATGCATTGGTCCGAGAAGCCTATCAGTTGGAGCAGAGCGGATCACCCAGAGGTGATGCCGAATCCAGGCTCCTATGCCCTGGTCCTAGGTGCCACCTTGGCCACTGATAGGCGGGCCGCCCGCTTTTCGAGAGTGCTAATAGACAGAGGCAGTAGCATCAACATCCTGTACAAAGATACTATGGAGAAGCTAGGAATCAAGCAAAGACAGCTGCAGAGCAGCCGGACTGTGTTCCATGGTATTGTACCCGGCCTTCCCTGCTCACCAATCGGCAAGATCCTGATAGACGTCCTCTTCGGAGACAAAGATCATTTCCATAGAGAGCCAATCTGGTTTGAAGTAGTGGACCTGGAAAGCCCATACCACGCGCTGCTTGGCCGACCTGCATTGGCCAAGTTCATGGCAGTTCCTCATTACGCCTACCTCAAGATGAAGATGCCGAGTTCCAAGGGAATTCTAACCGTAGTCGGCGACTACAGGAAGTCGTTCGCCTGCGCGGCCGAGAGCAGCCGGCTGGACGAGTCCCTGGTGATCGCAGCTGAGAAGCGGCTCCTTGATCGGGCCGTGGCAATGGCCGGAAAGCAGCCAGAGATGTCGCCTGACCCCAAGGAGTCGGAAGCTAAAGGTTCGTTCAAGCCGGCCAAAGAAACCAAGAAGATACCCTTGGACCCGGAACACACAGAGAGGTACGCTGTCATGGGTACAAACCTTGACAGCAAATAGGAAGGCGAGCTCGTCGATTTCCTCCGTGAGAATCGAGACATCTTTGCATGGTCCCCCAAAGACATGCCAGGTGTACCGACGGAATTCGCCGAGCACAAGCTACATGTCAGGCCAGACGTGAAACCCGTCAGGCAGCCCTTGCGCCGCCTGTCAGAAGAAAAGAGAAGAGTTGTTGGAGAAGAGATAGCCCGGCTTCTTGCAGCCGGCTTCATCATGGAAGTGTTTTTTCCAGAGTGGCGGATGTGCATTGATTACACAAGCCTCAACAAAGCCTGCCCAAAGGATCCGTTTGCCCTGCCAAGGATCGATCAGGTGATAGACTCCACAGCCGGGTGCGAGCTGCTGAGTTTCTTAGATGCATATTCAGGATATCACCAGATCAAGCTGAACCCGGCAGACAGACTGAAGACCGCCTTCATCACGCCATTCGGAGCTTTTTGCTACCTGACGATGATGTTCGGCTTGAGGAATGCTGGCGCCACCTTTCAGCGTTGCATGCAGAAGTGCCTCCTCAAGCAACTCGGCAGGAATGCCCATGTCCACGTGGATGATGTGGTGGTGAAGACGGAGAAGCGTGGGACGCTGCTAGAGGACCTCAAGGAGACCTTTGAGAACCTGCGCCGATTCCAGATCAAGCTCAACCCTGAAAAGTGCGTTTTCGGAGTACCAGCCGGCCAGCTCCTTGGCTTTCTGGTCTCTGAACGCGGCATAGAGTGCAACCCCGTGAAGATCAAGGCCATCGAGAGAATGGAAGTACCCAGCCGACTGTTAGATGTGCAGAAGTTCACTGGCTGCTTGGCGTTCATCAGCCGATTCATCAGTCGGCTGGGCGAAAAGGCTCTCCCTTTGTATCAATTAATGAAGAAGACCACCTTTTTCGAGTGGAATCACAAGGCAGATGAAGCATTTCTCCAGATGAAGAAGATGTTGACTACTCCCCCTGTGTTGGCGGCTCCGACTCCTAAAGAGCCCACGCTCCTGTACATCGCCGCCACCAGCCGAGTAGTCAGCACAGTCATTGTAGTCGAACGCAAAGAGGAAGGCAAGGCGCTCCCTGTCCAGAGACCGGTATATTACTTGAGCGAGGTACTGTCGACCTCCAAGCAGAACTACCCCCATTACCAGAAGATGTGCTACGGTGTGCATTTTGCCGCCAAGAAGCTGAAGCCTTACTTTCAAGAGCATCCAATCACTGTGGTTTGCACAGCTCCGCTGGCCGAGATCATTGGAACCTGAGACGCCTCTTGCTGAGTAGCTAAATGGGCCATAGATCTGGCTCCTTACACCATCTACTACCAGCCACGCACCGCCATCAAGGCGCAAGCACTGGCCGACTTCCTCGTCGACTGGGCTGAGACCCAGTACCTGCGGCCAGCGCCCGACTCCACCCATTGGCGGATGCATTTCGACGGCTCCAAGATGCGCACCGGCCTGGGAGCCGGCGTCGTCCTTACCTCCCCCAAAGGCGACAAGCTCAAGTACGTGTTGCAGATCCACTTCGCCGCCTCCAACAACGTCGCCGAATACAAGGCGCTCATTCACGGACTCCGGCTTGACAAAGAGCTCGGCATTCGACGGATTCTGTGCTATGGAGACTCCGATTTGGTGGTCCAGCAGTCATCTGGCGATTGGGACGCCAAAGATGCAAACATGGCAAGCTACAGTTTCCTGGTGCAGCAGCTCAGCGAATACTTCGAGGGGTGCGAGTTCCTTCACGTGCCAAGGAACGACAACGATCAAGCAGACGCCTTGGCACGAATCGGCTCCACCCGCCAAGCAATACCATCCAGCGTCGCTCTTTAGCGCCTCCTCAAGCCGTCTATCAAGCCTTCACCAGAATCAGACTCCATCTTTGTGCCGGCTCCTCCCGAAGAAGTCGGATCCGACTCAAGAGCCCCAGCAGACGGCCCCAAGAAAATCACAGTGGAAGCCAGCCCGGGGACTTCAGAACCCGGCCCGGGGAATGCACTAGTCAGCCCGGGGACTGCGCTAGTCGGCCCGGGGACTGCGCCAGTCGGCCTGGGGACTTCGTCTATCCAGCAAACGGCCGCAGACTCCAGCCCGCCGCCTCCCAGCCCAGCCACCCTTGTCCAAGTCGCTGCGGTGGCGGTTGAAGAAATAGCAGCACCCTCGTGGGCGCTGCCCATCCTCAAGTTTCTAGTAAATAGAGAGCTGCCAACTGATGAGATCTTGGCTTGGCAAGTGCAACGCCGAGCGGCAGCATACACCATAATCAACAGAGAGCTAGTCAGGCGCAGTGTCACTGGTGTCTACCAGCGCTGCGTAGAGCCAGAACAAGGCCAAGCAATTCTCAGAGACATTCATCAGGGCGAGTGCGGCCACCACGCAGCCTCAAGAGCACTCGTCGCCAAAGCCTTTCGGCACGGTTTCTTCTGGCCGACTGCCCTGGAAGAGGCTAAAGAGTTAGTCCAAAAATGCAAAGGGTGCCAGAAGTTCCCCTCCAAGCCACTTCAGCCGGCTTCTGCATTGAAGACAATCCCCATCGCCTGGCCCTTTGCAGTTTGGGGCCTGGACATGGTGGGACCATTCAATACGGCCCGAGGTGGCCTAACTCATCTACTTGTCGCGGTGGACAAGTTCACCAAGTGGATAGAAGCAAAGCCCATCAAGAAGTTGAACGGTCCGACTGCAATGACTTTCATCACTGACATCACGGTGCGGTACGGCATACCACACAGCATCATCACCGACAACGGCACAAATTTCGCCAAAGGCGCGTTGGCTCGTTTCTGCGCGACACAGGGCATCCGACTGGACTTAGCATCTATTGCCCATCCGCAGTCAAACGGCCAGGTGGAGCGAGCAAACGGCCTCATCCTGTCCGGCATCAAGCCTCGACTGGTCGAACCACTCGAACGTTCGGCCGACTGTTGGCTTGAGGAGCTGCCAGCCGTTCTCTGGAGTCTGCGTACGACTCCAAACAAGTCAACTGGCTTCACGCCTTTCTTCCTCGTCTACGATGCCGAAGCCATCATCCCGACGGACATAGTGTTCGACTCTCCATGAGTCACCATGTACACCAAAGAGGAAGCTGAAGAAGCACGTCAAGACGGCGTCGACCTGCTGGAAGAGGGCCGGCTGTTGGCACTCAGCCGGTCCGGCATCTACCAGCAGAGTCTGCGCTGATACTACAACCGAAAGGTCAGGCCGAGATCGTTTCAAGAGGGCGACCTTGTGCTCTGGCTGATTCGGCGAACAGCCGGCCAGCACAAGTTGTCGGCGCCTTGGGAAGGCCCCTTCATCATCAGCAAAGTGCTGGGCAACGGCTCCTACTACCTAATCGACGCTCAGAAGCCTCGAGCGTGCAAGAGGGACGACTCCGGCAAGGAGTCAGAACGGCCATGGAACACAAATCTTCTCCGAAGATTTTACAGTTAATGCAGTATGTACCACGCTATCCTTCGTGTTAAAGTACCGAGACTTTGGGCCCCCGAGACGAGCTCGGGGACTGCCCTTTTTTGTTATCTGTATGATAAGAATTATGCCTCCGAGTATGCTACTCTTTTGTCATGTCGCTTGGCATCAGGTTCGACTAGTCGGCCCGGGGACTTGCCGTCTTGCGCTATGAAATGCTTCCTGCAGTCGGACAAGTAGTGTGCTGCGCTCAAGCCGTCTCCTATCGAAAGCCGCAGCTCGCAGAGCGACTGTTGGTAGGCGGAGAACAAGCAAGAACGAGCGCACACACGAAAAAATGGCTAAGGACCTAAAGCGTATGCATAGCCCAAGCCGGCTCCCAGCCTCTCTTCGCAGAAGCCGACTCTCGAGTAGTTGGCTCACCGCCTTCTATCCCACTTGTTAAAAAGCTTTAAAAAGGCGAAGTACTTGCCTTCCCTAAAGTAGCCAAGCATTTGACTTGCGGCAGTCCGCGGAGCGGCTGTCCGTCTGGCAAAGCAGCGACTATGGAAAGGCGGCAAAGGAAAAAGCCAAAAGAGCAATAAGCAAGGAAAGATAGAAGACAGATAGATATTTACATAAGCAAAGGCCTCTGGCCGAGTTCAAAATACACCCCGCGGGTGGAATTGTGCAAATTAACAAGTTCTTCAAAGACTATGAAAACAGAAAAAGAAAGGACAAGACGGCAGCCTAAGGAGCAGCAGACGGGTTCGGTGGGTCGGCGGAGACGGCGGTGTCAGGCGCAGGGGCGGCCGGCTGGGCAGTCTCGGCTTGATCGCCTCCGGCGGCAGCCGGCCCAGTTGGACGCGGCTCGTTGCTGGAGGCACGATCGAGCTGAGGTTGATCGTCCGCCCTGTCCTCTGGCGCCTCCGTCTCGTCTTCGTCCCCCACCTCGTCTTCCTCCTCGGTGCTGGAGCCGATTACCTCCGCCGAGTCCTCGTCGTAGTCGGGGTTCATCCCGAACCACTCCGGAGGCACCTCCTCACCGTTCGCGGCCCGCTCGGGAACGAAGACGCTGGTGTCGGTGTAGTCGGCGATCGCCGCCGCGCGCTCGATGAGGGACCTTCCACAGCCGCCAGTTCCGCCTGGGCCTTTGACCGGAATGCAACCAGCCGGTCCAGGTCCAGCCCTGGATACCAAGCCTTGACGAATTCCAAGGCCCGACGCGCTCCAGCCCGGGCCGAGGAACCCTTCCAAGCCTCAAGATGACCGGCCGCGACCTCCAGCCAGTCGGCTGTTCGAATGGCGGTGCGCAGAGCCGGCGTGCCTGGCCACAGGGCAGAGATCGCCTGGGCTCCGGGACGTTGAAGCCGGCGCAGCAGCTGATGGGCCGGACGCAGACGGGTCTCGATGCTCAGGAGCTGCTCGTCGACGGTCAAGGGGGCGGTGGCGGCGATCTCCTCGCCATTTGCCCTCCGCGCCTCGCGATCAGCCTCGATGGATCGAGTGACCGCTTGCGAGTGGCCGGGGAAGAAATCTGCCCAAAACAGAAAGAGGCAGAGAGAAAATCAACAGTCGGCCTGACTTACAGTCGGCAGCTCAAAAAAAGAGAAAACTCACCATCGACAATGTCCTTGATCTCGTGGAAGCTGGAAGTCAGCATCGCCTCCCTGTCGGTCCAGGAGGAGCGCTCCATCTCAAACTCGGCCAGGAGAGCGGCCTCTTTCTTCCCCGCCTCGTCCTGGGCCGCCTTGAGCAGCTCCTTCTGCTCCGCCAACTGCTCAGCCAGCAGGTCGTGCTCTTTGGCAAGTTTGCCGCACTCCTCCTCCTTGGCACGAAGGGCCGTGCTGACTTCGCCCAACTGTTCCTGGAGAGCGGCATTGGCCTCTGAAAAACAAAGAGAAAAGTCGTTAAGTCGTCAGCAGCAAAGGTCGCCGGGAAGATCCGGCCCGACTGCTCAGCAGTCGGCCCGAATCTCGGGGACTACAGCCCGCGGGTGCGCCAGCGCGCCCCCGTGAAAAAGAAGAAGAACTTACTCCGGCTCTCCGACAAGTCGGCTGTCCGCTTCTCCAGCCGCTCAACGTTTCGGTTGTAGGCGGTGACGCGGAGGTTGTGGTACTCCTGTGACAAAAAACCAGACAAAGACAAAATGAGGAACTCACCAGATTGAGTTCCGGGCCGCCTGCGCGAAACTCGGGGACTACACCCAGTGGGTGCGCTGGCGCGCCCCCACAGAGAAGAATGAGAAAAGGCAAAGTCAAAAAGAAAAACGTACTTGGATAGACGCCCGCGACGCCAGATGCGCCCTGGTGCAGCCCTGGATGGCTTCTCCTTCAGCCCGCAGCTTCGCCTGCACATCCAGGAGCGCCTGGTTCAGCGGACCGTCGCCTCCTCCTCGCACCCATCCAGTAGGCGCAGCGCTTGATGCTTCATCATTTGGAATGGCCGAGCTGGCGGCGCCGGCTTCCAAGGGGCGCGGCGCCGAGACCGCTTTCGCAAGACGGCGGCGCGCCGGTGAGGCGACTTGGAGAAGCAGCCTCGCCACCGCCTCGTCTTCAGCCGGTGGCACTGGAGGGCCCGCCGGCTGCTTGCCGTGCGGCGGAGGCGGCGATGGTGGCGAGGCCGTGACCGACGCAGAGGCCTCACCTCTGTCCCTCTCCACGATGGAGTGCTCCCCACCGACTTCTCCAGTCTGCCCCGTGAACTCTGGGGGCGGCGGCGCAGATCTCAGCGGGATGACAAGCAACGCCGACTGGCAGCATGCAGCCTCCCCGGCCCACTGTTTGGCCGCGGCGGCGGATTCGGCCTCCGCCAGCTTCTTCTGTGCAGAGGCTGCCGCCTTCTCGGCCTCCGCCTTCTCCAGACGGTCGGCCTCTTCCTCGTCGCGCTTCTCCCGCGGGTTGCGCTCCGTCGCCTCCCGGAGGTCGGCGACGGGGTCAATCCGCCGGGTGTTGGCGGACGTCTCGGCCGACCCCATGACAGAGGGGACGGCGACCCTCTCAAGAGAAAGAGGGGCCCTGAAACAGAAAGCAGAATGAAAAAGACTCGGAACAGATCCGTCCAAAGAAACAAGAACAAGCGATAGTTAGCACTTACGCAGAGACCAGCGGCGGCTTCTTCACTTACTTGCGGAAGCGGTTGGCCTTCGCGACCGCCTCCTCACGCTTGGTCGTGGCGGCCGCTCTCTTGAACTTTTTCGGCCGACCACCGAGCGATCTCGGCACGGCTCGGCGCTTCTTCGCGCCGACTTGACCGGCCAAGCCGGTGGAGAAATCGTGCCTGGATGGCCGGCTTTCGGTTGACGCCGCGGGACGACCTCGCACTCACCCTCGTCCTCTGGCCAGTCGGCGAAGGTCGCCGAGGGCTGGAGTCCGCCTTCCACCCCTTCTCCCCCGCCTTCGGCGTCGGCTTCCATCGCCGCCGCCCCCAAGTCGGGGTCGTCGATGTCGCTCTCCGCACGGTCTGGAGCGAACTCGCGGGGCTGCCCGGTGGCGCCGGCTGCGGGCTGGATGAGGGGGTTCTTACTCAGAAAACCAAGAAGATCAGAAGTCGGATTCGGCTAGAAGATCAGAAGTCGGATTCGGCTATGAAGAAAAACAGAAACAAAAGATTTGACTTACCACAGGCGGGGGATTGGCTCGCGAGTACGGCTCCTTGCCGAACTGCCAGTCTTCTGCGAGCTCACAGTCCGCGATGTGGTTCACCATGTTCGCTACCTCCGCGTGGGGCATCTCCCAGGTGCTCATCCGGCTCGGGTCTCGGCGGTCGCTCATCTGACAGATCAGATGAGGTCGGCCTTGGAGTGGGAGGACTCAGCGCGCCACGAAGGCGGCCAGCAAGTCAGCCCCGACCAAGCCTTCCGACCGCGTCAGTACTCGGAGTCGGGCGACGGTGGCGGTGCCGGCAGGAGACAGCATCTTGGCCCGATTCGACCAGCTGGGAAGCCTCCCAGCCGGTGTGCCGGCTTCATAGTGCGGCAGGTTGACCCTGTCGCCTTCTGTGGCGACGTTCTTCACGTAGAAGTACGAACACTACCATATCTTCACCGACTTGATCAGCGCGATGGAGGGGAAGGGGTTGTCGGCGGTCGACCTGCGCATGGCGATGAAGGCGCCGCACTGGGCCGGTATGCCGGCAACGTGCGTGCCGAGTTTCGACTGGAAGAACTCTCCCCACAGCTCGAGGGTGGGGAGAACACCGAGAAAACCCCTGCACAGGGTGGCGAAGGCGGCCAGCAGCACCACCGTGTTCGGGGTGAGGTGGTGCGGTTGGAGTCCATTGAACTCCAAGAATGAGTGGAGGAAGCCGCTCGCCGGCAGGCCCATGCCGCGCATGATGTGCGAGCGGAATATGACCCGCTCGCCCTCCTCCGGCGCCGGCATTATCTCCCCCTCCGGTGTGGCGCGGGCTCGCACTAGGTGCGCACCGGGGAGCCGGCGCGTCCTATGGAGGTGCTCAATGGCATCGTCGTCCACCTGGGAACCGTCCCACGCGCCCGAGCGGACGGCGGAAGCCGCGGCGGAGGAAGAGCTCATCACTGCGGAGCGGTGCGGCGTGGTGCGGCGAAGGCAAAAAGAAGGAGAGGAAGGAGGAAGCAGGGGAAGCGGGGAAGAATGAGCACGCACTCCACCGTCCCACTACCCCCGCCTACTTATAGCCTCAAAGGCTGAGAAGCCGATGGGGCGGCGTGGGGATTAACTGCGCGCGAGCCCCCACGCCCCCCACGATTAAACCCACGAAGTTACTGCGTGCAGTAACAACGTGGGAAGCCCAACTGCCCGCCCGGCCGCAGCGGATCCGTTCGCGTGCCGAGGCGCGGTAGTGGCGGGCCCCGCCTGACGGCCTGTCCTGTCGCGCGCGTGGGCAGGCAGACTGCCCCTACCACGTGGCCCCCGTGACGGGGCCGCGGCGGGCGACCACATGAAGCGTATCAGGCACGCCGCTTGGTTCCCGCCACGACGTTCAAAACACCTCAAGGGGCAAGACGGCCCTCAGAGAGTCCGACTCCAGCCAGTCGGCTTGAGCACGATGGCTCACAGAGAATCCGACTCCAGCCGGTCGGCTTGGAGGAAGGCGGCCATCAAAGCTGCTTTCCCCCATCTAAAGAATGAAACTGCTGAGGCACACGACGTATCAACCTCGGAGCCTCACCAGCTTCGGGGACTACTGTCAGAGTAATGGGCCATGGGTAGGCAAACCCAAGTCCCAGAACCTTTCAAAGACATCGGGGCAGACTGCGCCCCTTAGGTACTTGCGGCGACTCCAAGAAGGGCCGAGTCCCAGAGGCGGCCCTCATCCAAGCCGAGTCCTAGAGGCGACTCCAAGAAGGGCCGAGTCCCAGAGGCGACTCTCATCCAAGCCGAGTCCTAGAGGCGGCTCCGAAGAAACAAACTATGGGGAGTCGGCCCGCGACTCCCAACCACCCAGTAATTAAAGGCAAGCATGGCCACAGTGCGCCGTACTCGCGGAGATCTCCGCCCGGTGCAGCACTGTTGCCATGCCAGCCCTGACATCAGCCCTTGGGGCGGGGCCCTGTACCCACGACCTCCTGTCTGTACGGCCCGGAGACGGCGGGGCCTACTGGTCAGCGAGAGTATCAAAGACGGCAGGAGCGCCGAGAGTCGGACCCGTTGGGAGTCGACCCCCTGAAGCCGGACGGCAGCTCCCACGGCCCCACACGCCATTAATCAGATGCGACGGGGGAATGGCCACAGTAATCGCCCGCAGGCGGCGGCAATGTTGCCATGACCCACTGACCAAGCCCGCGTCATTAGAAGCATGGCTACAGTGACCTGCAGCCGGCAGGATCCGCCCGCGGCGGCCACGGGCTGACGCCCTCGTACCATGCCAGTCGGCAGGGCCCACCAGCCGGCGGGCCCCAGGAGTTGGCGGAGAAGATGGCACCTGAGAGACAGACGGCTGGGACCCGCGCCTAGCCGGTTTTACCATTGTAACCCTGGGGGGTAAGTTGATATAAACCCCCCAAGGCACCCATGCAAAGGGTTCGCATCCAGTAGCATTAGACAGAACACAAAGGGGGAGAGAGCTAGCCTTGCCTTCTCCTTCCTCCAGAAATAGCTCTAGGAGCACCCTTGTATTCACTTTGCCTTAGTGATCATGCGGAGACCCCGCAGAGCAGCAGTAGGGGTGTTATCTCCTCGGAGAGCCCTGAAGCTGGGTATGATCCACCAGGGTGCATGTCTTCGCCTCATCCCGTTTCCAGGCACCGGCGATGTTCTACTCGCCCCCACCATGATAAGCCATCCTTTGGCATATGTCGCACCCAACCCCCGACACCGACTGGTGGGACCCGCCGTCTCTAGGTCGTACAGACAGGCCATCGTGGGCACAGGGCTCCGCCCCCAGGGGCTGATGTCAGGGCTGGCATGGCAACAGTGCCGGGACGGATGGAGATCTCCGCCGGTACGGCACACTGTGGCCATGCCTGCCCTTGATAAACGGGGCAGGAATGGGCCGCGTGGTGGCCGTTCCCCGTCCCGTCCATTATCGTGAAGGCACGGGGTGGTTGGAGTCGCGGGCCGACTCCCTACAGCCGGCTTCTCCGGAAGTCACCGGCCAGAAGTCGGCTTATCTTGGACTCGTCCCTGGGACTCGGCCGCGAGGGGCAGTCGGCAGCGTCGCCGCCGAGTCTCGGAAGGCGGCTCGTCGTCTTGGGGCTTCGAGGGGTGCAGCCTGCCCCGATGTGTTGAAAGGTTCAGGGACTCGGGTTAGCCTACCCGTGGCCCATTACTCCCACAGTAGTCCCCGAAGCTGGTGAGGCTCTGAGGGTGATATGTCGAGGGGCCTCAACAGTTTTATCCTCCTGGTGGTGGAAACTGGGCCTTGCTCGCCGTCTTCCTTTGGGCCGACTAGCTGGAGCCAGACTCGCAGAGGGCCGTCTTGCCCCTTAAAGAGTCCGAAAGTCACGGAGGGGTCCAGGCGGCGTGCTTGATACGCTTCCATGCAACCGCCTGTTGCGGACCCGGTCACGCGGCGCCACGCGGCAGGGACAGTCTGCCCACCCACGCGCACGATGGGACAGGCCGTCAGGCGAGGCCCGCCACTACCGCGCCTCGACACGCGAACGGATCCGTTGCGGCCGTGCGGACGGTTGGGGTTCCCACGTCGTTACTGTGCGCAGTAACTTCGTGGGGTAAATCGCGGGGGCGTGGGGTCTTGCGCGCAGTTAATCCCACGCCCGCCCCATCGGCTTCTCAGCCTATGGGCCTATAAGTAGGCGGGGGGAGGAGGGCGGCGAAGCACGCGCGCCCATCTTCCCTGTTTCCCCATGCTTCCTCTCGCTTCTTCTTCCTCTTGCCGCCGCCACGCCGAACCACACCACGCCCGCAGCGATGAGCTCCTCCTCTGCCGCTGCTCCTCCTGCCGTGCGCTCCGGCGTGTGGGACGGCTCCGAGGTGGACGACGACCACATCGAGCTCCTCCGCAAGACGTGTCGGCTCCCCGGCGCGAACCTAGTGTGGGCCCGTGCCGCGCCGGCAAGGGAGATATCGCCGGCGCCGGAGGAGGGCGAGCGGGTCATATTTCGCTTGCACCTCATGCGCGGCCTAGGGCTACCGATGAGCGGCTTCTTTCGCTCATTCTTGGAGTTCCACGGGCTCCAGCCGCACCACCTCACTCCGAACACAGTGGTGCTGCTGGCCGCCTTCGCCACCCTGTGCGAGGGCTTCCTCAGCGTTCTCCCCACCATCGAGCTATGGGGAGAATTCTTCCAATCCAAGCTCGGCACACACGTCGCCGGCGTGCCAGCTCAGTGCGGCGCCTTCATCGCGATGCGGAGATCAACAGCTGACAATCTGTTTCCCTCCATCCCGCTGAATAAGTCGGTGAAGATGTGGTAGCGGTCTTACTTTTACGTGAAGAACGTCACCCCAGAAGGCGACTGGGTCAATCTGCCGCCCTACAAAGCCGGCGCGCCGGCTGGGAGGCTCCCCAGCTGGTCCCACCGGGCCAGGACGCTGACACCCGCAGGTGCCGCCGCCGTCGCGCGACTCCGAGTGCTGACGCAGTCGGAGGGCTTGGTCGGGGCCGACTTGCTGGCCGCCTTCGTGGCGCGCCGAGTCCTCCCTCTCCAAGGCCGACCTCATCTGATCAGTTAGATGAGCGACCACCGGGACCCGAGTCGGATGTGCACCAAGGACATGCCCCACGCGGAGGTGGCGAACATGGTGAACCACATCGCCAACTGCGATATTGCGGCAGATTGGCAGTTCGGCAAAGAGCCGTACTTGCGCGCCAACCCCCCGCATGTGGTAAGTCGTATCTCTTGTTCCTCTGTTTTCTTTTCCAGCCGAATCCGACTTATGATCTTTTGGTTTCTTCAAGTCAGAACCCCCTCATTCAGCCTGCAGCCGGCACCACGGGACAGCCCCGTGAGTTCGTCCCCGACCGAGCGGAGAGCGACATCGACGACCCTGACTTGGGGGCGGCGGTGATGGAGACCGACGCCGAAGGAGGAGGAGGAGCTGGCGGCTTCAGGCCCTCGGCCACCTTCGCCGACTGGCCTGATGACGACGCCGAGGGGGAAGTCGCCCCGTGTCACCAACCAAAGGTCGGCCAGCCGGGTGCGAGTTCCTCCGCCGGCTTGGCCGGTCAAGGCGGCGCGAAGAAGCGCCGGGCTGGGCCGAGTTCGCTCGGCGGCCAGTCGAAGAAGTTCAAGGGGGCGGCCGCCGCGACCAAGCGGGAGGAGGCGGTCGCGAAGGCCAACCGCTTCCGCAAGGAAGTAAAAAAGCCGCCACTCGTCTTTGCGTAAGTGCTCCGTCTTTGACTTGTTTTCTTCTGACGAATCTCGTCAAAATTTCCCACATGCCTTCTTCGCTTCAGGGCCCCCCTTACCCTTGAGAGGGTCGCCGCCGCCTCCATCATGGGGTCGGTAGAGACGTCCGCCAACACTCGGCGGATTGACCCCGCCGCCGACCTCCGGGAGGCGACGGAGCGAAACGCGTGGGAGAAGCGCGACGAGGAGGAAGCCGACCGCCTGGAGAAGGCGAAGGCCGAGAAGGCGGCGGCCTCCGCCCAGAAGAAGCTGGAAGAGGCCAAAGCCGTCGTCGCAGCAAAACGACGAGCTGAGGAGACTGCACACCGCCAATCGGCGTTGCTCGTCATCCCGCTGAGCTCCGCACCGCCGCCCCCAGAGTTCACGGGGCAGACCGGGGAAGCCGGCGGGGAGAACCCCATCATGGAGAAGGACAGCGGCGAGGCCTCCACGTCGGACACGGCCGCGCCGCCACCGCCGCCTCCATTGCCGTCTGGGAGCGCGCAGGGTAAGCAGCCGGCGGACCCGCCGGTGCCGCCGACTGAAGACGAGGCCGTGGCGAAGCTGCTCCTTCAAGTCGCCTCGCCAGCGCGCCACCGCCTTGAGAAGGCGACTTCGGCGCCGCGGCCCTTGGAGACCAGTGCCGCCAGCTCGGCCATCCCAGACGCCGAGGCGACGAGCGCCGCGCCCGTTGGGTGGGTGCGAGGAGGCGGCAATGGCCCGCTGAACCATGTGCTTCTGGACGTCCAGGTGAAGCTGCGAGCCGAGGGCGACGCCATCCAGAACTGCACCAAGGAGCATCTGGCGTCGCGAGCAGCTATCCGGGTACGCTTTTTTCTTTTGATTCTGTTTTCTTGTTCTTCTCTGTGGGGCGCGCTAGCGCACCCACTGGGTGTAGTCCCCAAGTTTCGGGCTGGCTGCTGAGCAGGCGGCTCGGAACTCCATCTGGTGAGTTCCAAATATTTACCTTCGTCTGAAATACTTATAACAGGAGTATCACAACCTCCGTGTCACTGCCTTCAACCGCAATGTTGAGGAGCTGGGCAAGCGGACTGCCGACTTGTCGGAGAGCCGGAGTGAGTCCTCCTTCTTCTTCGTGGGGGCGCGCTAGCGCACCCGCGGGCTGTAGTCCCCGAGATTCAGGCCGACTGCTGAGCAGTCGAGCCGGATCTTCCCGGCGACCTTCTTTGTTGACGACTTAACATCATTTTTCTTTTTATTCTTCAGAGGCCAATGCCACTCTTCAGCAGCAGCTGGGAGAGGCCAACACCGCCTTGCGCGTCAAGGGGGAGGAGTGCAACAAGCTCGCCGCAGAACGCGACCTACTGGTTGCGCAGCTAGTGGAGCAGAAGGAGCTGCTTAAGAAGGCACAGGACGAGGCGGAGAAGAGAGAGACCGCTCTCCTGGCCAAGTTCGAAAGCGAGCGCTCCTCCTGGACCGACAAGGAGGCGCTGCTGACCTCCGGCTTCCATGAGATCGAAGACATCATCGACGGTGAATTTCTTTACTTTCTTTCTTTGAGCCGCCGACTATAGGTCGGGCCGACTCCTGATTCTTTATCTTGCTTCTTTTTTGTTTTGACAGACTTCTTCCCTGGCCACTCGCAGGCGGTCACTCAAGCCAACGAGGCTGATCGCGAGGCACGGAGGGAAAATGGCGCGGACATCATCGCCAACGCCCCCCGGACCCTCGACGAGCAGCTTCTGAGCATCGAGGCTCGTCTGTGGCCGGACCATCGGCTGCTGCGCCTGCTTCAATGTGTCGGCGCCCAGGCGATTGCTGCTCTGTGGCCAGACATGCCGGTTCTGCGCACTCCCAGTCGGACTGCCGACTGGCTGGAGGTCGCGGCTGGCCGTCTCGAGTCCTGGAAGGGTTCCTCGGTCCGGGCTGGAGCGCGTCGGGCCTTGGAATTCGTCAAGGCGTGGTATCTGGGGCTGGACCTGGACCGGCTGGCCGTGTTCCGGTCAGAGGCCCAGGCAGAGCTGGTAGCTATGGGAGACGCCCTCGTCGAGCGTGCGGCGGTGATCGCCGACTGTACATATACCAGCGTCTTCGTCCCTGAGCGGGCTGCAGACAGCGAGGAGGTGCCGCCGGAGTGGTTCGGGATGAACCTTGACTACAACGAGGACTCGGCGGAGGTGATCGGCTCCAGCACCGAGGAGGAAGGTGAGGCGGAAGATGGAGGCAAGATGGAGGCGCCAGAAGACGAAGCGGGCAACCAGCCCCAGCTCGACCGAGCCTCCAGCAACGAGCCACGCCCAACCGAGCCGGCTGCCGCCGGAGACGATCAAGCCGAGACTGCCCAGCCGGCCGCCCCGGCGCCTAACACCGCCGTCTCTTCCGACCTCCGAACCCGTCTGCCGCTTCCTAGGCTGCCGTCTTGCCTTTATTTTATCTGCTTTAGTAGTCTTTGAAGAACTTGTTAATTTGCACAATTCCACCCGCGGGGTGTATTTTGAACTTCTGCATGACGATTCGGCCAAGGGCCTAGTTTATGTAAATATTTATCCGAATTCTATCTTTCCTTGCTCATCGCTCTTTTGGCTTTTTCCTTTGCCGCCTTCCCTCAGTCGCCGCCTTGCTAGTCGGACAACCGCTCTGCGGACTGCCGCTGGGTCTAATGCTTGGCTACCTTAGGGAAGGCAAGTACTTGCCATTTTTTAGAGTCTTTTTAACAAGTTGGATAGAAGGCGGCAAGCCGACTACTCAAGAGTCGCCTTTGCGAAGAGAGGCTGGAAGCCGGTTTGAGCTATGTTTATGCTTTGAGTCGTTAGCCATTTTTCATGTAGGCGCCCATTCTTCCTTACTCTTGCCCACCAAACAGTCACTCTGCGAGCTGCGGCTTCTGACAGGAGACGGCTTAGGCACCACACACTACTTGTCCGACTGCAGGAAGCATTTCATAGCGCAAGGCGGCGAGTCCCCGGGCCGACTAGTCGAACCCGGTGCCAAGCGGCGTAACAAAGAGTAGCATACTCGAAGGCATAATTCTTATCATACAGATAACAAAAAAGGGCAGTCCCCGAGCTCGTCTCAGGGGGCCCAAAGTCTCGGTACCTTAATACAAAGGGTAGCGTGGTACATAGTGCATCAACTGTAAAATCTTCGGAGAAGATTTGCATTCCACGGCCGTTCCGTCTCTTTGCCGGAGTCGTCCCTCTTGCGTGCACGGGGCTTCTGAGCGTCGATCAGATAGTAGGAGTCATTGCCCAGCACTTTGCTGATGATGAAAGGGCCTTCCCAAGGCGCCGACAGCTTGTGCTGGCCGGCTGTTCGCTGGATCAGTCGGAGCACAAGGTCGCCCTCTTGGAAAGATCTCGGCCTGACCTTCCTGTTGTAGTATTGGCGCAGGCTCTGCTGGTAGATGCTGGACCGGCTGAGTGCCAATAGCCGGCCCTCTTCCAGCAGATTTACGCCGTCTTGATGTGCTTCTTCTGCTTCCTCGGTGTACATGGTGACTCGCGGGGAGTCAAACGCTATGTCCGTTGGGATGACGGCTTCATCACCGTAGACGAGGAAGAAAGGCGTGAAACCGGTTGACTTGTTTGGAGTCGTGCGCACACTCCAGAGGATGGCTGGCAGCTCCTCAAGCCAACAGCCGGCCAAACGCTCCAGTGGTTCGACTAGTCGAGGCTTGATGCCAGACAAGATGAGGCCGTTCGCTCGCTCTACCCGGCCGTTTCACTGCGGATGGGCAACAGACGCTAAGTCCAGTCGGATGCCCTGTGTCGCGCAGAAACGGGCCAAGGCGCCTTTGGCAAAATTTGTGCCATTATCGATGATGATGTTGTGTGGTATGCCGTACTGAATCATGATGTCGGAGATAAAAGTCACTGCAGTCGGACCATTCAACTTCTTGATGGGCTTTACTTCTATCGACTTGGTGAACTTGTCCACCGCGACAAGTAAGTGAGTTAGGCCGCCTCGTGCCATCTTGAATGGTCCCACCATGTCCAGGCCCCAAACCGCAAAGGGCCAGGCGATGGGGATAGTCTTGAGTGCGGAAGCCAGCTGATGCGGCTTGGAGCGGAACTTCTGGCATCCCTTGCATTTTTGGACTAATTCCTTGGCCTCTTCTAGGGTAGTTGGCCAGAAAAAACCGTGTTGAAAGGATTTGGCGATGAGTGCTCGTGAGGCCGCATGGTGGCCGCACTCGCCTTGATGGATGTCTTTGAGAATTGCTTGGCCTTGTTCTGGCTCGACGCAACGCTGGTAGACACCAGTGACGCTGTGCCTGACCAGCTCTCTGTTGACTATGGTGTAGGCTGCCGCTCGGCATTGCACTTGCCGAGCCAAAATTTCATCGGTTGGCAGCTCTTTGCTCACTAGGAACTTGAGGATGGGCTGGGCCCATGAGGGTGCTGCTATTTCTTCGACTGCCAGCACTGCGACTTGGACGAGGGCGGCTGGGCTAGGAGGCGGCGGGCTGGAGTCCGCGGCCGCTTGTTGGATCACTGAAGTCCCCGGGCCGACTGGCGCAGTCCCCAGGCCGACTGGCACAGTCCCCGGGCCGAGCTTTGGAGTCTTCGGGCTGGTCGCCGCAGTCCCCGAGCCGGGTTCTGAAGTCCCGGGCCGGCTTCGACTATGGTGTTCTTGGAGCCATCTGTAAGAATTCTCGTGCCGTCTGCTGGTGCTCTTGAGTCAGATCCGACTTCTTCGGGGGGAGCCGGCACAAAGATGGAGTCTGATTCTGGTGAAGGCTTGATAGACGGCTTGAGGAGGCACTGAAGGGCGACGCCGGATGGTATTGCTTGGCGGGTGGAGCCGACTCGTGCCAGGGCGTCTGCTTGGTCGTTATCATTTCTTGGCACATGAAGGAACTCGCACCCCTTGAAATATCCGCTGAGTTGCTGTACCAGGAAACGGTAGCTCGCCATGTTTGCATCTTTGGCGTCCAAGTCGCCAAATGACTGCTGGACCACCAAATCGGAGTCGCCATAACACACGATCCGGCGAATGCCGAGTTCTTTGGCAAGCCGGAGCCCATGAATGAGTGCCTCGTATTTGGCGACATTGTTGGAGGCAGCAAAATGGATTTGCAGCGCATACTTGAGCTTGTCTCCTTTAGGGGAAGTGAGGACAACGCCGGCTCCCAAGCCGGTGCGCATCTTGGAGCCGTCGAAATGCATCCGCCAATGGGTGGAGTCGGGCGCTGGTGGCAGGTACAGGGTCTCGGCCCAGTCGACAAGGAAGTCGGCCAGTGCTTGCGACTTGATGGTGGTGCGGGGTTGGTAGTGGATGGTGTAGGGAGCCAGCTCTATGGCCCACTTGGCCACTCGGCCTGAAGCATCTCAGCTTCCGATGATCTCGGCTAGTGGGGCCGTGCAAACCATGGTGATCGGATGCTCTTGAAAGTAAGGCTTCAACTTCTTGGCAGCAAAATGCACACCGTAGCACATCTTCTAGTAGTGTGGGTAGTTCTGCTTGGAGGTCGACAGTACTTCGCTCAGGTAATATACCGGTCTCTGGACAGGTAGCGCCTTGCCTTCCTCCTTGCGCTCAACTACGATGACTGTGCTGACTACCCGGCTGGTGGCGGCAATGTATAGGAGCATGGGCTCTTTAGGAGTCGGAGCCGCCAGCACAGGGGGGGTAGTCAACATCCTCTTTAACTGGAGAAATGCTTCGTCCGCCTTGTGGTTCCACTCGAAAAAGGTGGTCTTCTTCATCAGCTAGTATAAGGGGAGAGCTTTCTCGCCCAGCCGACTAATGAATCGGCTGATTGATGCCAAGCAGCCGGTGAACTTTTGCACATCTAGCAGTCGGCGGGGCACCTCCATCCTCTCGATGGCCTTGATCTTCACAGGGTTGCACTCTATGCCGCGTTCAGAGACCAGGAAGCCAAGGAGCTGGCCGGCTGGTACTCCGAAGACGCACTTCTCAGGGTTGAGCTTGATCTAGAATCGGCGCAGGTTCTCAAAGGTTTCCTTGAGGTCTTCCAGCAGTGTTCCACACTTTTCCGTCTTCACCACCACATCGTCTATGTAGACGTGGGCGTTTCTGCCGAGTTGCTTGAGGAGGCACTTCTGCATGCAACGTTGAAAGGTGGCGCCAGCATTCCTCAAGACGAACGTCATGGTTAGGTAGTAGAAGGCTCCAAACAGTGTGATGAAGGCAGTCTTCAGTCTGTCTGTCGGGTTCAGTTTGATCTGGTGATATCCTGAATATGCATCTAAGAAGCTCAACAGCTCGCATCCGGCTATGGATTCTATCACCTGGTCAATTCTCGGCAGAGCAAATGGGTCCATGGGGCAAGCTTTGTTGAGGCTTGTGTAGTCAATACACATCCGCCACTGCTTGTTCTTCTTCAACACCAGGACCGGGTTTGCTAACCATTCTAGAAAAAACACCTCCATAATGAAGCCGGCTGCCAGGAGCCGGGCTATCTCTTCTCCAACAACTCTTCTCTTCTCTTCTGACAGGCGGCGCAAGGGCTGCCTGACGGGCTTCGCATCAGGTCGGACATGTAACTTGTGCTCGTCGAATTCCGTCGGTACACCTGGCATGTCTTTAGGGGACCATGCGAAGATGTCTCAATTCTCAAGGAGGAAATCGACGAGCGTGCCTTCCTATTTGCTGTCAAGGTTTGTACCCATGACAGCGTACCTCTCCGGGTGCTCCGGGTCCAAGGGTATCTTCTTCGTTTCTTTGGCCAGCTTAAATGAACCCTCAGCTTCCGACTCCTTGGGGTCGGGCGACATCTCAGGCTGCTTGCCGGCCATCGCCACAACCTGATCAAGAAGCCGCTTCTCGGCCGGATCACCATGGACTCGGCTAGCCGACTGCTTTCTGCCGCGCAAGCGGACGACTTTCTGTAGTCACCGGCTATGGTCAGGATCCCCTTTGAACTCGGCATCTTCATCTTGAGGTAGGCGTAGTGGGGGACCGCCATGAACTTGGCCAAAGCAGGTCGGCCAAGCAATGCATGGTACGGGCTTTCGAGGTCCACCACTTCAAACAGAACTGGCTCTCGGTGGAAATGATCTTTGTCTCCAAAGAGGACGTCTATCAGGATCGTGCCGATTGGTGAGCAGGAAAGGCTAGGTACAATGCCGTGGAACACAGTCCGGCTGTTCTGAAGCTGTCTTTGCTTGATTCCTAACTTCTCCATGGTATCCTTGTACAGGATGTTGATGCTACTGCCTCCGTCTATCAGCACTCCCGAGAAGCGAGCGGCCCGCCTATCTGTGGCCAAGGTGGCACTTAGAACCAGGGTGTAGGAGCCCGGATTCGGCATCACCTCTGGGTGATCAGCTCTGCTCCAACTGATAGGCTTCTCGGACCAATGCATAAACTCTGGAGTATCTGATGCTACTGCATTTACTTCTTGCTGCTGCTGCCGCCTGCTGCGTCGATCAACAGCCACACTGGTGAACACCACATAAGCTCCGTGCTCCTCCGGGTACTCATCTCGTACTGCACCGACTGGCCTGGCAGCCGGCTGCTGGGGCGGTGGTGGAGGCAGCGGTCCAGCAGGCGGGGGAGGAAGGAGGTCGTCTCCCTTGGCGATCCTGGTGAGCCAGTGGCACTTCCGGGTGGTATGGTTTGACGGCTTCGCGCTGCTGTGGAACTTGCAGGGACCATCTAGAGTCTGTTCATAAGAGAAGGCCGGCAACCAGTTGGACTTGCCGCCTTTCTGTTGCTTGGTCGGAGGCTGCCCCTCCGGCTGCTGGTCTTCGACTGTCGTAACCTGCCGGCTGCTGGAAGCCGGCTGTGGGGCCTTGCGCTTGTGATCGTTCTGTTGTTGTCGCCGACTGGTGTCTCCAGCCGGAGTTCTGGGAGCCTGAGGAGCCGCTTTGCCAGTCGCACTAACTTGAATCTCCGCCTTCATGGAGGAGTCGGCTATGGCGTACTTGTCTGCTATGATCAGCAGCTCATCGAGGGTCTTCGGCTCGTCGCAGAGGAGCTTGTGCTTGAGGAGGGTGCCTTCTCTGCACCCGGCGGTGCAGTACTCGATAGCCTGCACCTCGTGCACGCCCTCGCAGGAGTTCCGAAGCTCGGCCCAGCGCGTGAGGTAGTCGCGAGTTGACTCGTCGGGGCCTTGCACGCACAAGGAAAGCTGGCGAGGCTTGGGAGGTCGCTTGTACGTGCTGGTGAAGTTGCGGACGAAGGCTTCGGTGAAGTCGACCCAGCTGTTGATGCTGCGGGGCTTCAGGCTGTTCAACCTTGTCCGGGCCGTGCCCTGGAGCATGAGTGGAACATACTTCACGGCAACACACTTGTTGCCGTTCGCTATGTTGACGGCCGTGGAGTAGTCAACCAGCCAGTCTTCTGGCTTCACCGAGCTGGTGTACTTGGGCGTATCTCGGGGGAGCATGAACCCTTTGGGAAAGGGCTCGTCTCGGATGCGAGGTCCGAAGCAGGGCGGACCCAACTCGTCTTCTTCCAGCGCCAGGGAACGGTGGAGTTGGTCGATCCGGTGGCGGGCGTCATTCTCTCCGACTCCCTCTCGGCGGCCAAGGCGGCCACTGAGAGTCGGATGCTCAACAGGTGGCGGGGAGACTCGCCTTTCTCTTCGCGGTGGAGGAGGCAGATAGTCGCCCTACCGTTCCACTGGTCTTGGGCCGCCATCTTGGTCGCGCTCGATGGTGATGTGAGTCCGACTGTGGCTGACAGCCGGCTCTTTGTCTTTTCTTCCGCGAACACCGCCAGTCGGTGTCCGAGACGTCGCGCCTTGATCTCGGTGGGGAGGCAGGTCATCATTTGGTCGCTGCGGCGCCTCTGTGCGGCAGCCGGCTGCATTCTGCGCGGCAGCCGCGTCGAGGAGCTGCTGGACTCGCTCCGTCATCAGGCGGCGCTCTTCACCTTCGAAGTTTTTTAGCTCATCCGTCGCCGCCTGGGCGGCGCGGATGTTCTCCGCAGGCGTGGCGTACACGGGGCGATTGGCCCCGAACAGGTTGGCGATGGCCACGCCACGCTGCTGGACCGCGCCTAGGCGGCTAGGCCCAGTCGGGGCCGGCGAGCCGCCCACAGCGCGATCCATCTCACGCTGGTAGGCTTCTGACAAGCGTCTTTGCCAGCTTCTTCGCACCTTCGACGATCTGTAGGCGGCGCGCCTCCAGCGTTTCGGCGTCTACGTCTTCTGGAATAGGCGCGGTCAGGTCTCGTAGAGCCGCGTCGAGTGGGTCATGAGCTCCCTCACTGGAATGCTCGCCATGACTGATGACGAGCACCTCCGTGACGGTGCTTCCGCCGCTCTCCTCGTGAGGGCGCGGCTCGTCATAGACCACCACGTTGGTGGGGAATGCGTCGAGCAACGCGGCGTCGGAGTCGACCAGCATCGGGTCGGTGGAGCCTGCGGACTCCAAGTCCACGGCAGGCTCACCGGTGACGTGGAGTTGGTCAAGGAGGCCCGCGAGGAGAATCTCGGGGCCGCCCGTGCCTGCGTCGGATGCGGGCTCGTCGGAGAGGCGAACCTCGCCGACAAGTTCGGCGAGGCAGCTGGCTGCGCAGGCGGCCTCAGCGCCGCGCAGCGCGTTGACGCAGACTCCGTCTGGCGTGCCTGGCTGGCTGCGCTCGCCAGGGAGGAAAAGGGTTCCCGTCCAGAACAGGTCTCCGGACGACGGTGCACTAGGCCCCATGGTGGGCGCCAAATGTCGGGGGTTGGCTGCGACATATGCCAAGGGATGGCTTATCATGGTGGGGGCGAGTAGAACGTCGCCGGTGCCTGGAAACGGGATGAGGCGAAGACATGCACGCCGGCGGATCTTACCCAGCTTCTGGGCTCTTCGAGGAGATAACACCCCTACTACTGCTCTGCGGGGTCTCCGCATGATCACTAAGGCAAAGTGAGTACAAGGTTACTCCTTGAGCTATTTCTGGAGGTAGGAGAAAGCAAGGCTATCTCCCTCCTTCTTATATGATCTGGTCTAGTGCTAATGGATTCGAACCCTTTGCATGGGTGCCCTGGGGGTTTATATAGGCCTACTCCCCAGGGGTACAACGGTAAATCCGGCTGGGCGCGGGTCCCTGCCGTCAGTCTCTCAGGCCGCCATCTCCTCCGCCGACTGCTGGGGCCCACCGACTGGTGGGCCCCGCCGACTTGCCTGGTACGGGGCCAACAACCCTTCTCCACCACGGGCGGGTCTTGCCGGCTGCGGATTACTGTAGTCGTGCTTCTAATGACGCTGGCTTGGTCGTGGGGTCATGGCAACAGTGCCGCCGCCTGGCGGTCGATCACTATTGTCATTCCCCATCGTGTCTAGTTAATGGCACGTGGGGCCCGTGGGAGGGGCCAGCCGACTCCTAGGGGCCGACTCCCAACGGGTCCGTCTTGTGGCGCTCTCTCCGTCTTCTGTACTCCCGTCGACTGGTGGGACCCGCCGTCTCTAGGTCGTACAGACAGGCCGTCGTGGGCACAGGGCTCCGCCCTCAGGGGCTGATGTCAGGGCTGGCATGGCAACAGTGTCGCGCCGGATGGAGATCTCCGCCGGTATGGCGCACTGTGGCCATGCCTGCCCTTGATAAACGGGGCAGGAATGGGCCGCGTGGTGGCCATTCCCCGTCCCGTCCATTATCGCGAAGGCACGGGGTGGTTGGAGTCGTGGGCCGACTCCCTACAGCCGGCTTCTCCAGAAATCACCGGCCAGAAGTCGGCTTATCTTGGAGTCGTCCCTGGGACTCGGCCGCAAGGGGCAGTCGGCAGCGTCGCCGCCGACTCTCGAAAGGCGGCTCATCGTCTTGGGGCTTCGAGGGGTGCAGCCTGCCCCGATGTCTTGAAAGGTTCAGGGACTCGGGTTAGCCTACCCGTGGCCCATTACTCCGACATTGTGCATTTTTCACTACATACCTCAAAGCCTCTGAGCAGGCTCGTAAATGCTTCATTCAAACCGCTTGTGGCGGATGAAATCTTCTTGAGCACCATGCTCATTAATGAGCGGTGCTCCTCCGAGAGCGCAGCTCGCTCCAGAAGGCCCGTCAGTATGTCCGGCCGGACACCAAACTATGTCAGACCCTTCTCATCGCCCCCAGTGGGAACCGAACGCTCCGGGCTCATGGCGGCTGAAGGATTAGCTTCTGGCTTCGGCAGATCCGGACTCCTCAGTGGCGACACCTTGGTGTCGCCCGCCTCATGAGGCGGAGAGGCTGGTGGGGTCTCACTCTCCATCATCTCCGGAGGAAGATCCCCCGAAGACGAACTTTGTTGAGAAGAGCTGCTAGCCGGACTGCAAAGAATGGATCCTGGTTAGTGTACTCGGAGAAAAGTAGTTCCTTCGAATTTGCGGTTAACTTACAGCTCGGTGGCGGGCTGGCCCGTTGGCGGGCATGACACGGTAAGGACGCCCTTCGGCGCAGGGCCCCCTGGTGACGCTTTCTTCCCCTTCTTGGGCACCTCCGTCTCCAAGTCTTCGAAGGCGGTCCTCTTCTTCCCGCGCGGGGAGGAGGCTTTAGACTCCCCTTCCCGACTATCCTCCTTAGGGGAGGTAGCAATTCCCCTGGTTTGGATGTGCAGTGTGTGAAGTTCGGCTTCTCTGTTCTTCCCTTCGTCTTTCCCTGAAGGGATTTTGCTGAGCACCCGGCCAAGCATCTTAGCAATGGTTGGACTAGGCGAGCCTTCGGGAAGTGGCGCCGGACACCTGATTCTCTCTGCCTTGCTGAGCCATTCCTGGCCACGGAGGATTTTCATAATAATGACTTTTACAAATATAAACAAAGTGTCCGGTTTCAAGGTTACTTACTTTGGTATCTAGATGATTGCAGCTTAGGCCCGCATCCTCGGTGGTGTCCGGACACTTTACTTGTGGTCCGAAGAATATTTACACATCCCTTCGAGCTTCAGGCCGAAGAAGTGCTTAATAGTCCGCGGACCCTCTGGATTGAACTCCCACATCCGGAGAGGCTGGCGTTTGCACGACAACATCCGTCGGATTAGCATTAGTTGAATTACGCTGACAAGGTTAATGTCCCTCTTAAGAAGCTCCTAGATACGGCTCTACAGTATTGATACATCACTAGCGGGCCCCCAATTCCGTCCTACGTCGGTCCATGATGCCAGTTGTGATGGAGGGCCCGAGCGGAACTCGGTGGCGGCCACCCACTTCGTGCCTCTGGCAGCCGTGACGTAAAACCACCTCCGCTGCCATACATCGGATACCTATGGGAAAGAACCCTCTGGCCATGGGGCATCGGCGTTCCTGCTTATTATGGCACCTCTACACTCTGCATGTCGCCCCTCGATCATCTTCGGCTTCACATTGAAGGTCTTCAGCCATAAGCCGAAGTGCGGAGTGACGTGGAGAAAAGCCTCGCACACAATGATGAACGACGAGATATGGAGGATAGTGTCCGGGGCTAGATCGTGAAAATCTAACCCGTAATAGAACAAGAGCCCCCTCACAAAGGGATCAAGGGTGAGGCCCAAGCCGCGGAGGAAGTGAGGGACAAATACGACGCTTTAATTAGGCTCGGGAGTTGGGATGACCTGCCCTGGAGTTGGAAGCCTGTGCTAGATGTTGGCAGTCAGATATTCGACCTCCCTAAGACTTGCAATGTCCTCCTCTTTGATCGAGGAGGCCACCCACCGGCCCTAAGAGTTGGGTCCGGACATATCGGAGGATCTGGGGTGTTTGAGTTTGGGTCTCGAGTGTTAGAACTCGAGATGCGAGGGTGGTGGAAAAGAGGTATAAGCCTCGACCCCTTTATAAAGGGGGTGAATATCAAGAGTACCCAGCGTGACCGCTTGAGACTTATCTAAAAACACACTGAGTCATACCAATGGTCATCATGGGGTTGCGCACTCCCGTATTGATGGAGGATCCTGTAATAAGGGGAACATGATCCCTGCTTCGGCAGGGCGTGCCAATAAAACTGCCTCACAACGCGAGTCGAGCTGGGCCAAGAAACACCAGTTCGTGTTGGGCCGGGCCACGATGCAAGGTCACGACGTACGAAGATTTCCCGCGGATCAGATTTATGCTATGTGAAGATCATCTTGCATATCCGGACACGGTCTAAGTGTTCGATAATTACTTTGGAGTATTCGGAGATGGAACCCGCCTTGCAATGCCGAAGACAAGACTGCACGCCGGACTCATCGTCATTGAAGCCTGGTTCAAGGGCTACTAAGGGAGTCCTGGATTAGGGGGTATCCGGACAGTCGGACTATACACTTTGTCCGGACTATGGGAGCGTGAAGATACAAGACTCAAGACTCTGTCTCGTGTCCGGATGGCACTCTCCTTTGCGTGGAAGACAAGCTTGGCGATCCGGATATTATATTTCCTTCCTTGTAACCAACTCCGTGTAAACCCTAGCCCTCTCCGGTGTCCATATAAACCGGAGAGGTTGGTCCTTAGAAGGCCGATCACGATCGCAATCATAATCATCATAGGCTAGCTTCTAGGGTTTTGCCTCTACGATCTCGTGGTAGATCTACTCTTGTACTACTCATATCATCAATATCAATCAAGCAGGAAGTAGGGTTTTACCTCCATCGAGAGGGCCCGAACTTGGGTAAACATTGTGTCCCTTGCTTCCTGTTACCATCAGCCTAAGACGCATAGATCGGGACCAGCTACCCGAGATCCGCGGTTTTGACACCGACAGCGGCGGTTAGGGTTAGGGTTCGGGTGGCGGCTGCGGGTGGGCTGGGGTGGTGGGCTGCAGGGTGGGGGCGGCTTATAAAGGCTCGGGGCGGCAGAGTCCGGGTCGCCCACGGCCCGTAGGTCGGTTAGCTTTAAAAAAAATCATTACGCACAGAAAAACAAATAAAAGAAATACTAAATGGACTCCAAAAGTCCCGAAAGAAATTTTCCCCGACTTCTAAAATCAAGCCGGACAATACGAACATTTATTTGGGGCCTAAATGCAATTTTGAAAAACGCGCATTTTTCCTAAATTCAAATAAAATAGCAATAAACTCCAAAATAAAATCTTATTTGATTTTATTATTAAACCTTAAATATTTCTTTATTTTGGGAAAGTCATTTTATTCCCTCTCTCATATTTTCATAATAGAAATAACTGAAGATAAAATAAATAAAATCAAATGATCCTATTTTCAAAATTTGAGAAAACTCAAATATGAAAATAACGAAATCCCCAACTCTCTCCGTGGGTCCTTGAGTTGCGTAGAATTTCTAGGATCAAACCAAAATGCAATAAAATATGATATGCAATGATGATCTAATGTATAACATTCCAAATTGGAAGTTTGGGATGTTATAAACCTACCCCCCTTAAGATGAATCTCGCCCTCGAGATTCGGGTTGGCTAGAAAATAGGTGAGGGTGGTCCTTCAGTAGATCTTCCTCTCGCTCCCAGGTGGCTTCATCTTTGGTATGGTGGCTCCACTGAACCTTGCAAAACTTGATAACTTTGCTGCGGGTGACTCGGCTGGCATATTCGAGAAACTTGACTGGCTTCTCCTCATAAGTCAAATCACTATCCAACTGAATCGCTTCCAGTGGCACTGTATGTCTCAGCGGTATATCAGCCATCTCTGCGTGGCACTTCTTCAACTGGGAAACGTGGAACACATCGTGAACTCCTGACAATCCTTCGGGCAATTCCAATTTGTAGGCAACCTCTCCCATACGCTCCAAAACTTTATATGGTCCAACAAAACGTGGCGCTAACTTCCCCTTAACTCTAAAGCGCTTAACTCCTCGAAGTGGAGATACACGTAGATAAACTCTGTCTCCGATTTCATAAATTGTCTCCTTGCGTTTAGAATCTTTGTAGCTCTTCTGCCTGGACTAGGCTACCTTGAGCCTATCACCAATCAACTTCACCTTCTGTTCAGACTCTTTAATCAAATCTAGTCCAAACAACTGGCGGTCTCCAACTTCATCCCACAACAACGGTGTCCTGCACCTCCTCCCGTAGAGAGCTTCGAAAGGGGCCATCTTCAAACTGTATTGATAACTATTGTTGTAAGAGAACTCCGCATATGGCAAATTGACATCCCAACTAGATCCATAATCTAGCGCACAAGCTCTCAGCATGTCCTCCAGAATTTGATTGACTCTCTTGCTCTGTCCACCTGTCTGTGGATGAAAGGTTGTACTGAACTCTAGCCTGGTACCCAAGGTTTCGTGCAACTGATTCCAGAACTTTGAGGTAAACTGGGTTCCTCTATCTGATACAATGCTCCTCGGAACTCCATGCAGACATACGATCCTGGTCATGTATATCTTTGCCAACTTAGCACTGGTGTAAGTGGTCTTCACTGGAATGAAATGGGCTACCTTCATCAAACGATCGACTACAACCCATATCGAGTCATAGCTTGAACGAGTCCTGGGCAATCCCGTGATAAAATCCATGCCTAGCTTATCCCACTTCCATTCGGGTATCGGCAATGGTTGTAGCAATCCTGCTGGCTTTTGATGCTCTACCTTCACTCTCTGACATACGTCACATACTGCTACATACTCCGCAATATCCTTTTTCATTCCGGTCCACCAGAAAGTGTCCTTCAAATCCAGATACATCTTGGTATTTCCTGGGTGAAACAAATACGGCGAATCATGGGCCTCTTGCAGAATCAACTTCCTGATCTCCGAGTCATTAGGCACATAAACGCGGTCCTCAAACCGTAGGGTATCGTGCTCATCCTCAAGAAATCCCTTAGCTTTTCCTTTGCTCATTTTCTCCTTTATTTCGGCAATCTCCTTGTCAGTCTTCTGGGCTTCTTTGATTTTATCCATCAAAGTAGACTGAATCTCCAATGCTGCTACACAGCCTCTTAGAACTATCTCCAAACATAGCTCACGAAGATCCTCGGCTAACTCCTTTGGTAACTCTCCGGTCATGAGTGTGTTGACATGGCTCTTGCGACTCAACGCATCAGCTACTACGTTAGCCTTTCTAGGGTGATAATGCAATCTCATATCATAATCCTTGATGAGCTCTCTTGTGATCCGTGTACACCTCACAATGGTTTCCGATGAGAAAATGTCTCCATGTCTTCAATGCATGCACTACGGCTGCTAACTCCAAATCATGTGTAGCATAATTCAATTCATGAGGTTTAAGCTGTCGTGAGGCATATGAAACAACTCTTCCCTCCTGCATAAGCACTGCTCCAAGTCCTCGACGAGAAGCGTCGCAATATACTTCATAATCCTTGCGCTGATCTGGCAGAATCAACACGGGTGATGTAACCAAACGTTTCTTCAACTCCTGGAAACTGGCCTCACATTCCTCAGTCCATTTAAACTTGGTGTCCTTCTTCAACAACTTCATCATGGGCTTTGCAATCTTCGAGAAATTCTCAATGAACCTCCGGTAGTATCCTGCGAGTCCAAGAAAACTCCGGATCTCTCCAACTATTGTTGGGGCTTCCCAGTTTGTCACAGTGACAACTTTGGTGGGGTCTACTGATATTCCTTCTCCGGATATCACATGTCCGAGGGATCCAACTTCCTTCAACCAGAACTCACATTTGCTGAACTTGGCGCATAACTGATGTTCTCTGAGCTTCTCCTATACCAAACGCAAATGCTCCTTATGCTCTTCTTCATTCTTCGAGTAAACCAAAATATCATCAATGAACACCACGACGAACTTATCCAGAAACTCCATAAACACCTTGTTCATCATGTTCATGAAATAGGCAGGTGCATTAGTCAGACCAAATGACATAACGGTATACTCGTACAGCCCGTACCTGGTCTGCTCTCGAATCTTCAACTGATGGTATCACGATCACAAATCAATCTTGGAAAATACCTTAGCTCCTTGCAATTGGTCAAACAAGTCATTGATCATCGGCAGTGGGTACTTGTTCTTGATTGTCACTTCATTCAATCATCGATAATCAACAACCATCCTTAACGATCCATCCTTCTTCTCCACTAGAAGCACTGGCGATCCCCAAGGTGAAGAACTTGGGCGAATATAGCCTTTATCCAGTAACTCCGTAATCTACTTCTTAATTTCCACCAAATCTTTTGCGGGCATCCTGTACGGTCTCTTTGATATCGGCATGTGCCTGGCAAAAGCTCAATCAAAAATTCAATGTCTCTATCCGGTGGCATGCCTGGCAACTCCTCTGGAAATACGTCAGGAAAATCCTTCACCACTGGTACTTCCTCCTGTACAACTCCTGATAAGGAATTTACTTGAGTCCTCTTTGGCACATGCCGGGATACATACTTGATCCTTCTTCCTTCTGGCGTGGTAAGCAAAATCGACTTACTGGCACATTCAATGTTCCCTCCATACTTCGATAACCAATCCATGCCTAATATCACATCCAGTCCTTGCGATTCCAATACTATTAGATCTGAGGGAAACACGTAGTTACCAATCCTTAATGGTAACCGATCACACCATAGACTAGCCATATACTCTACTCCTGGCGAGGTTACTAACATGGGTGACCTAAGGGCTTGGGTTGGCAGTTTATACTTATCCACAAATCCCTTTGATATGTATGAATGCGATGCACCAGTATCAAAAAGAACGATTGCAGTAAATGACTTAACCAAAAAATTACCTATTACTGCATCTGGCTGGGCTTCAACCTCCTCCACGCTAACGTGGTTCACCTGTCCTTTGTTGAAAGGATTGGGCTTCTTCCTAGAACTTCCATTGCCGTTTCCATTCTTCGCTTCAGGACATTCAGTGGCATAATGTCCGGTCTTCTGGCATTTGTAACAGGTGATGTGGCTCAGATCCCTCTTGGCTGGTGTTGATGGGTTGGTGCGGTTCTGTCCGTTGCTTCCTCCATTCCCATTACCATTCTTGGGGCCACTATGTTTGTGCGAACTACCTCCTCCATGGGTATGCTGAAAATGTCCTCCCAAGTTCGGGGTAAAACGAGGCTTCTGTTGAGCTCCAGAATTGTACTTCCCTTGTCCATACTTCCTCTTGCGGCTATCAATCTGCTGCTGCTTCCCTTCAATCATAAGAGCTCTATCTACCAACTCCTGGTAATTGTTGAAGGTTGCTACCATGAACTGCATGCTCAGCTCATCATTCAGTCCTTCCAAAAACTTCTCCTGCTTAGCTGCGTCTGTAGCAATGTCATCTGGGGCATAACATGCTAACTTACTAAAGTCAACCACATACTGGCCAACAGTACATCCTCCTTGGCGCAAGTTGTGAAACTCATGCTTATTCATGGCCATAGCTCCTGCTGAAACATGAGCAGTATGGAAAGCCTGTAGAAACTAATCCCATGTGACAGTGTCGATGGGATAAGTGGCTGTGAAGTTCTCCCACCATGATGTTGCGGGTCCATCAAGCTGATGTGCGGCAAAACGCACCTTCCTCGCATCTATGCATCCTGCAGTGGTCAACTCCCTTCCCATCTTGCGGAGCCAATCATCTGCAACTATCGGCTCGGTGCTACTGGAGAACACCAGCGGATTTAGCCTCAAGAAACGGGCTAAGTGATCAACATGTGGTGGTGGTGGGTTGTTGTTGTTTTTGTTGTTCCCCTAATTTTGGTTCTAGACTAGTATTTGCATCAATGCATTCTGCTGCTGGATCAATTGGGTGAGCTCCGGTGGGAAAGCAAATCCATTGTCACGTCTCGGAGGCATCTGAGGGTTTTAGAAAAGATGAGAATATAGAATAGAATTAGGTCTAGAGAGAAAACACTACCCATATGCACATGAGACAAATACAATCAATATCACTTCAATCAATTCAAACAAGGGCATACAACAGTCTAACTATCGTTACAGAAGTGCCCGGACTATACTATATACATGGGGGAATTCTACTACTGTTATGGTGGTCGACTAGAAAAACTGATCGATCGAAGACTCCATGATATCTGCTCCAGCTTCATCAACAAAGTCATCATCACTATCGTCTGGGTCCGAGTCGGTGTCGTCGATGATGATGTAGTTCTCTGGGCAAGTGCAATCATCGTCTTCTCCTCCAGTCGCCGGGAATCCCATGAATACCTTTAGCTTCTTCTTCAGATCATCATTCTTCTCCACGAGTGTCATCATTTCCTCCTCATATCCATCGCATGTAGACTTGAGTTCTTACTCCAACTCCGTGATCTTGGTCTTAGCCTTCTTCAGATCTATCATGCCTGCGCACATCTGATTCTCCTGGCGACGTATGTGCTGGTTTAACTCCTGGATGAAAGCTGCAATTGATCTATCCTTCCGGGTGCTAATCATCTCCCATTGCTCATCTCGGCGCCCACAAATATGGTAGATAGTATCCTTGAGATCCTTGTGGTAAACTTCTCCAATGCGTCCCATGGTGATGTGAGCTGCCATGCTCTTTCCTAGACTCCAGGTTGGTGCATCAAAGGAAAACTCTATAGGCTCAGTGACGGGCATGAACGTCCTTCCTGGAACTTGAACTTGAATCATCCAGCGCTCTTCTTCAGGTAAAGTGGCGATGTAGGTCCCGGTGAAGCTTGGTACTATGATGTTCAGGTATCTAGTGACTTCCTTCAAGTGGCGTCCAAAGGGTGTATCTTCATCCGGTTGAGTGAACTTGTTCCTTGCATCCGCCATCCTAAAAGAGTAGAAAAGATGAGGAGTCAGAAATGAGAAGAGAGTGGTGATCTAGGGATTTAGCTTAGTGGTCGTGTCCTACAGTCAGCGTGTGCTCTGATACCATCTTGTAGCGACCAGACCTCAAACAGTCTGATCTCTATGCATCAGTGTCATCCCTGGATCGGTAATGCTGACATGCACAGTACTTGAAGGATTTATAACAGAGTAGCAATCACACACTTATTACATCGAATGTCTCAAAAGAGAACTTATTACAATAAATATGGCTTAAGGCTATCTAATAACGATAACAGCGGAAAGCTTGGAAGATAAGTGAGTCCATCAACTCCAACGGCATCACTGAGTATAAGATCACGACCTAAGGCACCTTACTCGTCGTCTGGAAAGTTTGCAACATGAACGTTGCAGCCCAAAAATGGGTCAGCACATGGAATATGTTGGCAATGTAACAAAAAGAGAGCAATGAATAGAATAATGCTATACTACATGCTTATATGGCTGGTGGAAAGCTCTATGGTTACAGTTTTGCATAAAGCCAATTTTTCCCTACTGCAAAGGAATAAATTTTATTTAACTATCATGGTGGTTGTTAAACATTGAGAAGGGTACTCCAACTCAATCCCAATTAAGCATCATCATTAACCCAACAAAATTAAATTAAAGTAACATGATGAGATTCACATGATAATCCAAGTACTAGATACTCAAAACGTCCATAACTGGGGACACGGCTAACCATGATTAGTTTATACACTCTGCAGAGGTTTGTGCACTTTTCCCAGCAAGACTCAATCTCCTCCGCTTGATTTCTCGCAGTACATGGTGTTTGAGAAATGGATGACCGAGACACAGTCTTTCAGAAGCATTAACTCTCTACTCCAGGTAGACAGTACCAACCTACATCCCCTACATCTTCTAGTCTACCTCTTCAAGTGCTCACACAACTTAATCAACTATGCTAGAGCCCATAGTAGCTTGTGGCTGCACACGGAAGTTTCTAGCATGAATAATCTCATGATCCCTTTGAGCCTGCATGGCGGTCCATAGGAGAATCACACGGTACCCCAGGATTTCCAAAAATACAGGCAACACTGGGTTCCCCAGGTGCCTCAATCCACCCAGATGTGAATTTAAGTTGCCACCTTAAGTAAACCATTAGTTAACAATCTCACATCTGTCATGGATACACTCACCCAATCCATGTCTACTAGCATAGCATGGCAATATAAGCAAACGTAGAAGTAACTCCCAAAGGTTTGATAATAAATAGGTAATAGGTTCTACCTCATCTACTTCCCAAAACCCGCATATTAATCAGATCCTAATCATGCAATTGTTTGAGGATTGATCTAATGCAATAAAAGTGGGTAGTAAGGAGGTATGATCAAAGTGTTACTGGCCTTGCTGATGATCCGTGAAACCTAGAGATTCGAAGTAGCAAGCGGCGCACTCCGGGTACTCTATCGCAAACAAACAAGCATACAATAAGCACTCATCGAATGCACAGGTAAAACTCAAATAAGAGATCTAAACAGAAAGTTCAACTTAAGAACTCCGGTTTGCAAAAAGAATCAAATCAAACAAAGCAACGAAACTCAAACGGGGAAAGAAACAAGCTTCGTTTACTAATCTGGACCTAGGTCAAATTTTTACAGTAGAAAAAACTTGTTTGAGTTGGTTAAACAGAAAGAGGGTTTCGAGACGAAACTCAAGGCGCTTGAATCGCCTGATTCCGATAAACGAGCGAAAAGTTATACCAAAACAAAAATCAGATGAGAGATCGCGATCAGAAATAATCGCGGAAAATCCGAGAAAAAGAAAAACGGACGAACAGGCTAACGAACGAACGTTCGCTGTCGGCGGCTAAAAGACAAAAACCGTTCGTTAAAACGAACGTACGGACGAACGTCCGCTAAATAGACTAAACCGTAAAAAAACCGAACCGGATCTAATAAAAAACTGATCTAGGGTTTCTAAAAAAACCAAATGGCTTTATAAGAAAAACCGGCAGCTACCTCGGGATGCGGGTCAGCGGCGGCGGCGGCTACTCCGGTGAGGGGTCCGGCGGGACGGCGGCGGTCGGCGGCGGCGGGGTCCGGCGACGAGGGGCGGCGG
>NC_057798.1:676572257-676602565 GCF_018294505.1 Triticum aestivum | reverse complement strand
GGCGGTGCGGATCGGCGGCGGCGACGGTGGTTAGGGTTAGGGTTCGGGTGGCGGCGACGGGTGGGCTGGGGTGGTGGGCTGCAGGGTGGGGGCGGCTTATAAAGGCCCGGGGCGGCAGAGTCCGGGTCGCCCACGGCCCGTAGGTCGGTTATCTTTTTTTTAAATCATTATGCGCAGAAAAACAAATAAAAGAAATACGAAACGGACTCCAAAAATCCTGAAATAAATTTTTCCTGACTTCTAAAATCAAGCTGGACAAGATGAACATTTATTTGGGACCTAAATGCAATTTTGAAAAACGTGCATTTTTCCTAAATTCAAATAAACTCCAAAATAAAATCTTATTTGATTTTATTATTAAACCTTCAATATTTCTTTATTTTGGGAAAGTCATTTTATTCCCTCTCTCATATTTTTATAATAGAAATAATTGAAGATAAAATAAATAAAATCAAATGATCCTATTTTCAAATTTTGAGAAAACTCAAATATGAAAAGAACGAAATCCCAAACTCTCTCCGTGGGTCCTTGAGTTGCGTAGAATTTCTAGGATCAAACCAAAATGCAATAAAATATGATATGCAATGATGATCTAATGTATAACATTCCAAATTGAAAATTTGGAATGTTACAATATTTGGTGGGTAAGAAGGATGGCAAAGTGAAAAAGGGTATATTTGATATACAGGTTATTGATGTGTACCTTACTAGTGTTATAGTAGCCACTGGGTATTTGATACTTGTTCGGTTGCTAAAAATTAGTAACTCGAAACATGAGTTACAGAATAAACAGAGACTAGTTGAGGGTAAAGTGACGATGTGTGTTGGAAGTAGTTCCAAGATTGATATGATCATCATCGCACACTCCCTATACTTTCGGGATTAGTGTTAAACCTAAATAAATGTTATTTGGTGTTTGCGTTGAGCATTAATATGATTTGATCATGTTTATTGCAATACGGTTATTCATTTAAAATCAGAGAATAATTGTTGTTCTATTTACATGAATAAAACCTTTAATGGTCATACACCCAATGAGAATAGTTTGTTGGATCTCGATCGTAGTGATACACATATTCATAATATTGATGCAAAAAGATGCAAAGCTGATAATGATAGTGCAACTTATTTGTGGCACTGCCATTTGGGTCATATCGGTGTAAAGCGCATGAAGAAACTCCATAAAGATGGACTTTTGGAATCACTTGGTTATGAATCATTTGATGCGTGTGAACCGTGCCTTTTGGGCAAGCTGACTAAAACTCTGTTCTTCGGAACAATGGAATGAGCTACTGACTTGTTGGAAATAATACATACCGATGTATGCGGTCCAATGAGTGTTGATGCTCGTGGTGGGTATCGTTATTTTCTGACCTTCACATATGATTTGAGCAGATATGAGTATATCTACTTGATGAAACATAAGTCCAAAACATTTGAAAAGTTCAAAGAATTTCAGAGTAAAGTGGAGAATCATCGTAACAAGAAAATAAAGTTTCTACAATCTAATCGTAGAGGAGAATATTTGAGTTACGAGTTTGGCCTTTGATGACCCACAAGTGTAGGGGATCTATCGTAGTCCTTTCGATAAGTAAGAGTGTCGAACCCAACGAGGAGCAGAAGGAAATGATAAGCGGTTTTCAGTAAGGTTTTCTCTGCAAGCACTGAAATTGTAGGTAATAGATAGTTTTGTGATAAGATAAATAGTAACGAGTAACAAGTAAATAAAGTAAATAAAGTGCAGCAAGGTGGCCCAATCCTTTATGTAACAAAGGATAATCCTGGACAATTTCTGATAATGAGAAAGGAGCTCCCGAGGACACATGGGAATTATCGTCAAGCTAGTTTTCATCACGTTCATATGATTCGCGTTCGGTACTTTGATAATTTGATATGTGGGTGGAATAGTGCTTGGGTACTGCCCTTACTTGGACAAGCATCCCACTTATGATTAACCCCTATTGCAAGCGTCCGCAACTACAAAAGAAGTATTAAGCTAAACCTAACCACAGCATTAAACATATGGATCCAAATCAGCCCCTAACGAAGCAACGCATAAACTAGGGTTTAAGCTTCTATCACTCTAGCAACCCATCATCTACTTATTACTTCCCAATGCCTTCCTCTAGGCCCAAATAATGGTGAAGTGTCATGTAGACGACGTTCACATAACACCACTAGAGGAAAAGACAACATACATCTCATCAAAATATCGAACGAATACCAAATTCACATGACTACTAACAGCAAGACTTCACCCATGTCCTCAGGAACAAATATAACTACTCACAAAGAATATTCATGTTCATAATCAGAGGGGTAATAATATGCATAAAGGATCTGAACATATGATCTTCCAGCAAGTAAACCAATTAGCATCAACTACAAGGAGTAATCAACACTACTAGCAACCCACACGTACCAATTTGTGGTTTTGATACAAGATTGGATACAAGAGATGAACTAGGGTTTTGAGAGGAGATGGTGCTGGTGAAGATGTTGATGGAGATTGACCCCCTCCCGATGAGAGGATCGTTGGTGATGACGTTGGTGATGATTTCCCCCTCCCGGAGGGAAGTGTCCCCGGCAGAACAGCTCCGCCGGAGCCCTAGATTGATTCCGCCAAGGTTCGGCCTCGTGGCGGCGGAGTTTCGTCCCGTAAGCTTGCCCCCGATTTTTTCCAGGGTAAAAGCTCTTATATAGCAGAAGATGGACACCGGAGGCCCACCAGGGGGGCCAGGAGACAGGGGCGCGCCCAGTAGGGGGGCGCGCCCCCACTCTCCTAGCCAAGGTGTGGGCCCCCTGATGTATTTCTTTCGCTCAATAATTCTTACTAATTCCAAAAACATGTTTCGTGGAGTTTCAGGATTTTTGGAGCAGTGCAGAATAGGTTTCCAATGTTTGCTCCTTTTCCAACCAGAATTCCAGGTGCCGGCATTCCCCCTCTTCATGGTAAACCTTGTAAAATAAGAGAGAATAGCCATAAGTATTGAGATATAATGTGTAATAACAACCCATAATGCAATAAATATTGATATAAAAGCATGATGCAAAATGGACGTATCAACTCCCCCAAGCTTAGACCTCGCTTGTCCTCAAGCAGAAGCCGAAATCGAAAAATATGTCCACATGTTTAGAGATATAGGTGTCGATAAAAATAAAATACGGACATGAGGGCATCATGATCATTCTTATAACAGCAACATATATAGATTTTATCATATGATTTCTTATGCTCAAGTAACAACCAATTCACAATGTCAAGTATGGTTCAAAAACTTCATTGGGAACTAACAAACTATAATCTCAGTCACTGAAGCAATTGCAATTTATCATAACATCAGAAAGAGTCAACAATAGAGCTTTTCAGCAAGTTCACATACTCAACTATCTTGTAATCTTCTACAATTGCTAACACTCACACAATACTTGTGGTTATGGAGTTTCGGCCGGACACTGAGAAACATAGGGGCTTATTGTGTTGCCTCCCAACATATTCACCTTTAGGTGATGTCAACAATAATATCCCATGCTAACTAACATCCAATTGGATATATATATCATGATCTTTCAAACACGAAGAGTTTGCCAAAGGATAAAATGAAAAAGGGAAAGGTGTGGATCACCTTGACTCAAGCATAAAGTAAAAACATAAAATAAAAGATAGGCCCTTCGCAGAGGGAAGCAGAGGTTGTCATGTGCGTTTAGGGTTGATGCACAAAATCTTAATGCAAAAGAATGTCACTTTATATTCCCCTTGTATGTGGACCTTTATTATGCAGTCCGTCGCTTTTATTACTTCCACAACAAGATCGTACAAAGCTTATTTTCTCTGCACTAATAAGTCCTACATATTTAGATAGCAATTTTTATTGCTTGCAACATGACAACTTACTTGAAGGATCTTACTCAGTCCATAGGTAGGTATGGTGGATCTCATGGCAAAACTAGGTTTAAGGATATTTGGAAGCACAAGTAGTATCTCTACTTGGTGCAAGGAATTTAGCTAGCATGAGGGGGAAAGGCAAGCTCAACATGTTTGGAAGGTCAATAACAATATACTTTAACTGAGATGTGCGAAAATATAAACCATTACATTGTCTTCCTTGTCCAATGTCAACTCTTTTAGCATGTCATACTTAATGAGTGCTCCCAATCATAAAAGGTGTCCAAGATAATATATTTGTATGTGAACCCCTCTTTCCTTATCACTTCCTATTAATTGCAACGATGACCAAAACTACGTTTATCAACCCTCACCATTTTTATGCCTCATACTTTCTATGTGTGAAGTCATCACTATCCATAAGATCAATATGAACCCTTTTATTCTTTCTACTTCCTTAAGATCATAGCAACATAGCAAAGCCCTTGACTCAACACTAATCTTTATTATAGATAGCTCACGGACTCGATTACAAAAAGAGATCACAATGCATAACTCAAAACTACTTGATATCAAAACTTCAGTCTACTAGATCAAGATACTACTAAAAGGATCGAACTAAATAAAACGGTAAAGATAGGAGTGTGATGGTGATACGATACCGGGGCACCTCCCCCGAGCTTGGCAGTTGCCAAGGGGAGTGCCCATACCCATGTGATTATGTCCTCGGAGGTGGTGAAGTAGGAGTTGTTGATGATGTAGGCTTGTCGTCCATCTTCCAAGGCATAGGCTCACCATCATAGAAGGATGATCGAGTCTCCGGGATCCTTAAATCTGCAGCCAAACTCATCCTCTTGAATTGATATTCATACTCACAGTTTTGGTTTTGCAGGTCATAGATCTGGGCTTGGAGGTGCTCGACTTTCTCTTGAAGCTTGAAGATTGTTTCTACCTCTTGAGCGTTGTGTTGGATTTCCCCGAAGAGGAGAGGATGATGCAGCAAAGTAGCGTAAGTATTTCCCTCAGTTTTTGAGAACCAAGGTATCAATCTAGTAGGAGACCACGCACAAGTCCCTCGTACCTACACAAAACGATAGCAACTCGCAACCAACGCGATTAGGGGTTGTCAATCCCTTCACGGTTACTTACGAAAGTGAGATCTGATAGAGATGATAAATAATATATTTGGTATTTTTGATAGGTAGATGCAAAGTGAAAAGTAAAAGTCAAAGTAAAAACAAAGCAAGTAAATAAAGTGATAGAGATTGATATGATAAGAATAGACCTGGGGGCCATAGGTTTCACTAGTGGCTTCTCTCAAGAGCATAAGTATTCTACGGTGGGTGAACAAATTACTGTTGAGCAATTGACAGAACTGAGCATAGTTATGAGCATATCTAGGCAATGATCATGTATATAGGCATCACGTCCAAGACAAGTAGATCGAAACGATTCTGCATCTACTACTAGTATTCCACTCATCGACCGCTATCCAGCATGCATCTAGAGTATTAAGTAAAAATAGAGTAAGCCTTAAGCAACATGACATGATGTAGAGGGATAAATTCATGCAATGTGATAAAAAAAACCATCTTGTTATCCTCGATGGAAACAATACAATACGTGCCTTGCAACCCTTTTTGTCACTGGGTAAGGACACCACAAGATTGAACCCAAAGCTAAGCACTTCTCCCATTGCAAGAACTACCAATCTAGTTGGCCAAACCAAAAAGGATAATTCGAAGAGACTTGCAAAGATAACTCAATCATACATAAAAGAATTCAGAGAAGAATCAAATATTTTCCATAGATAATACTGGATCATAACCCACAATTCATCGGTCTCAACAAACACACCGCAAAAAGAAGATTACATCGAATAGATCTCCACAATAGAGGGGGAGAACTTTGTATTGAGATCCAAAAAGAGAGAAGAAGCCATCTAGCTACTAGCTATGGACCCGAAGGTCTGAAGTAAACTACTCACACTTCATCGTAGGGGCTATGGTGTTGATGTAGAAGCCCTCCGTGGTGGATGCCCCCTCCGGCGGAGCTCCGGAACAGGCCCCAAGATGGGATCTCATGGATACAGAAGGTTGCGGCGGTGGAATTAGGTTTTTGGCTCCTGTTCTGATCGTTTGGGGATACGTAGGTATATATAGGAGGAAGGAGTACGTCGGTGGAGCTTCAGGGGGCCCACGAGGTAGGGGGCGCGCCCTCCACCCTCGTGACCGCCTATGGCACTTCTTGGAGTAGGGTTCAAGTCTCCTGGATCACGTTCGGTTGGAAAATCACGTTCCGGAAGGTTTCATTCCGTTTGGACTCCATTTGATATTCTGTTTCTTCGAAACATTGAAATAGGCAAAAACAACAATTCTGGGTTGGGCCTCCGGTTAATAGGTTAGTCCCAAAAATAATATAAAAGTGGAAAATAAAGCCCAATATAGTCCAAAACAGTAGATAAAGTAGCATGGAGCAATCAAAAATTATAGATACGTCGGAGACGTATCAGGCATCCCCAAGCTTAATTCCTGCTCGTCCTCGAGTAGGTAAATGATAAAAAAGAATTTTTGAAGCGGAGTGATACTTTGGCATAATTTCAATGTAAATCTTCTTAATTGTGATATGAATATTCAGATCCGAAAGATTCAAGACAAAAGTTCATATTGACATAAAAATAATAATACTTCAAGCATACTAATCAAAGCAATCATGTCTTCTCAAAATAACATGGCCAAAGAAAGTTATCCCTACAAAATCATATAGTCTGGCTATGCTCCATCTTCCCATCTTCCCCACACAAAATATTTAAATTATGCACAAACCCAATGACAAGCCAAGCAACTATTTCATACTTATGATATTCTCAAAACTTTTTCAATCTTCACGCAATACATGAGCGTGAGCCATGGATATAGCACTTATAGGTGGAATAGAAGGGTGGTTGTGGAGAAGACAAAAAGAGGGAAGGTACTCTCACATCAACTAGGCGTATCAACGGGCTATGGAGATGCCCATCAATAGATATCAATGTGAGTGAGTAGGGATTGCCATGCAACGGATGCACTAGAGCTATAAGTATATGAAAGCTCTACAAAAGAAACTAAGTGGGTGTGCATCCAACTTGCTTGCTCACGAAGACCTAGGGCATTTTGAGGAAGCCCATCATTGGAATATACAAGCCAAGTTCTATAATGAAAAATTCCCACTAGTATATGAAAGTGACAAAATGAGAGACTCTCTATCATGAAGATCTTGGTGCTACTTTGAAGCACAAGTGTGGCAAAGGATAGTAGCATTGTCCCTTCTCTCTTTTTCTCTCATTTTTTTATTTGGGCCTTTCTCTTCTTTTTTTTGGCCTCTTTTTTTTATTTTTGTCCGGAGTCTCATCCCGACTTATGGGGGAATCATAGTCTCCATCATCCTTTCCTCACTTGGGACAATGCTCTAATAATGATGATCATCACACTTTTATTTTTCTTACAACTCAACAATTACAACTCGATACTTGGAACAAAGTATGACTCTATATGAATGCCTCCGGCGGTGTACCGGGATATGCAATGAATCATGAGTGACATGTATGAAAGAATTATGAACGGTGGCTTTTCCACAAATACAATGTCAACTACATGATCATGCTAGCAATATGAAAATGATGGAGCGTGTCATAATAAACGGAACGGTGGAAAGTTGCATGGCAATATATCTCGGAATGGCTATGGAAATGCCATAATAGGTAGGTATGGTGGCTGTTTTGAGGAAGGTATATGGTGGGTGTATGATAACGGCGAAAAGTGAGCGGTATTAGAGAGGCTAGCACAGGTGGAAGGATGGGAAAAAGTGCGTATAATCCATGGACTCAACATTAGTCATAAAGAACTCATATACTTGTTGCAAAAATCTAGAAGTTATAAAAGGAAAGTATTTTGCACATGCTCCTAGAGGGATAGATTGGTAGGAAAAGACCATCGCTCGTCCCCGACCGCCACTCATAAGGAAGACAATCAATAAATAAATCATGCTCCGAGCTCATCACATAACGGTTCGCCATACGTGCATGCTACGGGAATCACAAACTTCAACACAAGTATTATTTGAATTCACAACTACTTAACTAGCATGACTCTAATATCACCATCTTCATATCTCAAAACAATTATCAAGCATCAAACTTATCTTAGTATTCAATTCACTCAAAAGAAAGTTTCACATATCTTGAACACCAAGTATATTAACATTAAGCGAATTACCATGCTATTAACGACTCTCAAAATAATCTAAGTGAAGCATGAGAGATCAATAGTTTCTTTAAAACAAATCCATCACCGTGCTCTAAAATATATAAGTGAAGCACTAGAGCAAAAATTATCACGCTCAAAAGATATAAGTGAAGCACTATGAGCAAAAACTATCAAGCTCAAAAGATATAAGTGAAGCACATAGAGTATTCTAACAAATTCCAAATCATGTATGGCTCTCTCAAAAGGTGTGTACAGCAAGGATGATTGTGGTAAACTAACAAGCAAAGATGCAAATAATACAAGACGCTCCAAGCAAAACACATATCATGTGGGGAATAAAAATATAGCTCCAAGTAAATTACCGATGGAAGTGGACGAAAGAGGGGATGCCTTCCGGGGCATCCCCAAGCTTTGACTTTTTGGTGTCCTTGTATTATCTTGGGGGTGCCATGGGCATCCCCAAGCTTAGGCTCTTGCCACTCCTTGTTCCATAATCCATCAAAAAAATTCACCCAAAACTTGAAAACTTCACAACACAAAACTCAACAGAAATCTCGTGAGCTCCGTTAGAGAAAGAAAACAAAAGACTACTTCAAGGTACTGTAATGAACTCATTATTTATTTATATTGGTGTTAAACCTACTGTATTCCAACTTCTCTATGGATTATAAACTACTAGCCATAGATTCATGAAAATAAGCAAACAACACACGTAAAACAGAATCTGTCAAAAACAGAACAGTCTGTAGCAATCTGTAACTAACGCAAACTTATGGAACTCTAAAAATTCAACCAAAATAGGAAGTCCTGGAAAATGTGTTTATTGAACAGCAGCAAAAATAATCAACGCAAAATCACGTTCCTGTGATTTAACAAAATTATATTCGTGCATGCAAAGTTTCTGTTTTTCAGCAGAATCAAATCAACTATCATCGTAGCTTATCCAATAGGTTCTACTTGGCACAAACACTAATTAAAACATAAAACCACGTCCAAACAGAAGGTAGATGGATTATTTATTCCTAAACAGAAGCAAAAACAAAAAACACAAAATAAAATTGGGTTGCCTCCCAACAAGCGCTATCGTTTAACGCCCCTAGCTAGGCATAGAAGCAAGGATAGATCTAGGTATTGCCATCTTTGGCAGGCAATCCATAAGTGGCTCTCATGATAGATTCATATAGTAATTTTATTTTCTTTCTAGGGAAGTGTGCCATACCCTTCTTTAAGGGAAATTGGAATCGAATATTCCCTTCCTTCATATCAATAATTGCACCAATTGTTCTAAGGAAAGGTCTACCAAGAATAATAGGACATGAGGGATTGCAATCTATATCAAGAACGATAAAATCTATGGGCACATAATTCCTATTTGCAACAATAATACCATCATTAATTCTTCCCATAGGCTTTTTAATAGTGTAATCCGCAAGATGCAAGTTTAGAGAGCAATCATCAAAATCACGGAAATCTAGCAAATCACATAAAGTTTTGGGAATAGTAGAGACACTGGCACCCAAATCACACAAAGCATGAAACTCATAATCTTTAATTTTAATTAGTAGTAGGTTCCCACTCATCACAAAGTTTTCTAGGGATAGAAACTTTCAACTCAAGTTTTTCTTCATAAGATTGCATCAAAGCATCGACAATGTGTTCGGTAAAGGCCTTATTTTGACTATAAGCATGAGGAGAATCTAGCACGGATTGCAACAAGGAAATACAACCAATCAAAGAGCAATTTTCATAATTAAATTCCTTAAGATCCAAAATAGTGGGTTTAGCAACATCTAAGCTTTTATTTCTTTCACTCCCACTTTCATCAAATTCATCATCGAGATCTAGAAACTCTGAATTCTTAGACGCCGTCTAGGTAAAGGAAGATCATATTCAGTTTCATCAAGATTCATATTGCAAAACAAAGATTTAATAGGGGACACATCAATAACTTTTAGATCTTCATCTTGATTTTCATAGGAATTGGAAGAACACGCTTTAATAAAGGCATCTTTGGAAGCACGCATCCTAGCGGTTCTTTCCTTGCACTCATCAATGGAAATTCTCATGGCTTTGAGAGACTCATTTATATCATGCTTAGGAGGATAGATCTAAGCTTTAAAGAATCAATTTCAAGAGAAATTCTATCAACGTTCCTAGCCAAATCATCAACTTTAAGCAATTTCTCTTCAAGCAAAGCATTAAAATTCTTTTGTGAATTCATAAACTCTTTAACACTACTCTCAAATTCAGAGGGCATATTATTAATATTTCCATAAGAGTTGTTGTAGGGATTTCCATAATTATTAGAAGGATTACTAGGATAAGGCCTAGGATTAAAATTCCCTCTATACGTGTTGTTTCCAAAACTATTCATATCAACGAAATTCACATCCATAGATTCATTATTATTCTCAAGCAAAGTAGACAAAGGCATATCATTGGGATCAAGAGGAGTATTTTTAGGAGCAAACATCTTCATAAGTTCATCCATCTTTTCACTCAAAACATTGATTTCTTCTATCGTATGAAATTTTTTACTAGAAGATCTTTCAGTGTGCCATTCAGAATAATTAGCCATAATATTATCAAGCAATTTGGTAGCATCCCCTAACGTAATTTCCATAAATGTGCCTCCCGCGGCCGAATCTAAAAGATTTCTAGAAGCAAAATTCAATCCAGCATAAAAAATTTGTATGATCATCCATAAATTCAAACCATGAGTAGGGCAATTGTGAAGCATTAATTTCATTCTTTCCCAAGATTGGGCAACATGCTCATGATCAAGTTGTTAAAAATTCATGATATCGTTCCTAAGAGTGAAGACCTTAGCGGGAGGAAAATACTTAGAGATAAAAGCATCTTTGCACTTGTTCCAAGAATCAATACTATTTTTAGGCAAAGATGAAAACCAAACTTTAGCACAATCTCTAAGTGAAAATAGAAATAACTTCAATTTGACAATATTGTTATCCGTATCTTTCTTCTTTTGCATATCACACAAATCAACAAAATTGTTTAATGAGTAGCGGCATCTTCACTAGGAAGGCCGGTGAATTGATCTTTCATAACAAGATTCAGCAAAGTGTTATTGATTTCACAAGACTCATCATTATTAAGAGGAGCAATCGGAGTACTAAGGAAATCATTATTATTGGTATTCAAGAAATCACACAATTTGGTATTATCTTGCGCCATGGCAACAAGTAATCCAACACACAAGCAAACAGAAAGGCAACGGGAAAAAGGCAAAGGGAAAAGAGAGGAGGAGATTGGGAAAGAGAGGGTGAATAAAACGGCAAGGGTGAAGTGGGGGAGAGGAAAACGAGAGGCAAATGGCAAATAATGTAATGCGAGAGATAGGGATTGCGATGGGTACTTGGTATGGTTGACTTGCTTGCCCGAGCCTCCCCGGCAATGGCGCCCGAAATTCTTCTTGCTACCTCTTGAGCACTGCGTTGGATTTCCCCGAAGAGGAGAGGATGATGCAGCAAAGTAGTGTAAGTATTTCCCTCAGTTTTTGAGAACCAAGGTATCAATCCAGTAGGAGACCACGCACAAGTCCCTCGTACCTACACAAAATGATAGCAACTCGCAACCAACGCGATTAGGGGTTGTCAATCCCTTCACGGTTACTTAGGAAAGTGAGATCTGATAGAGATGATAAATAATATTTTTGGTATTTTTCATAGGTAGATGCAAAGTGAAAAGTAAAAGGCAAAGTAAAAACAAAGCAAGTAAATAAAGTGATAGAGATTGATATGATAAGAATAGACCCGGGGGCCATAGGTTTCACTAGTGGCTTCTCTCAAGAGCATAAGTATTCTACGGTGGGTGAACAAATTACTGTTGAGCAATTGACAGAATTGAGCATAGTTATGAGCATATCTAAGCCATGATCATGTATATAGGCATCACGTCCAAGACAAGTAGATCGAAACGATTCTGCATCTACTACTATTACTCCACTCATCGACCGCTATCCAACATGCATCTAGAGTATTAAGTAAAAATAGAGTAACGCCTTAGGCAAGATGACATGATGTAGAGGGATAAATTCATGCAATATGATAAAAAAAACATCTTGTTATCCTTGATGGCAACAATACAATACGTGCCTTGCAACCCTTTCTGTCACTGGGTAAGGACACCGCAAGATTGAACCCAAAGCTAAGCACTTATCCCATTGCAAGAACTACCAATCTAGTTGGCCAAACCAAAAAGGATAATTCAAAGAGACTTGCAAAGATAACTCAATCATACATAAAAGAATTCAGAGAAGAATCAAATATTTTCCATAGATAATACTGGATCATAAACCCACAATTCATCGGTCTCAACAAACACACCGCAAAAATAAGATTACATCGAATAGATCTACACAAGAGAGGGGGAGAACTTTGTATTGAGATCCAAAAAGAGATAAGAAGCCATCTAGCTACTAGCTATGGACCCGAAGGTCTGAAGTAAACTACTCACACTTCATCGGAGGGGCTATGGTGTTGATGTAGAAGCCCTCCATGGTGGATGCCCCCTTCGGCGGAGCTCCGGAATAGGCCCCAAGATGGGATCTCGTGGATACAGAAGGTTGCGGCGGTGGAATTAGGTTTTTGGCTCCTGTTCTGATCTTTTGGGGATACGTAGGTATATATAGGAGGAAGGAGTACGTCGGTGGAGCATCAGGGGGCTCACGAGGTAGGGGGCGCGCCCAGGGGGTGCCCTCCACCCTCGTGGCCGCCTCTAGCACTTCTTGGAGTAGGGTCCAAGTCTCCTGGATCACGTTCGGTTGGAAAATCACGTTCCCGGAGGTTTCATTCCGTTTGGACTCCGTTTGCTATTCTGTTTCTTCGAAACACTGAAATAGGCAAAAAAACAGCAATTCTGGGCTGGGCCTCCGGTTAATAGGTTAGTCCCAAAATTAATATAAAAGTGGAAAATAAAGCCCAATATAGTCCAAAATAGTAGATAAAGTAGCATGGAGCAATCAAAAATTATAGATACGTTGGAGACGTATCAGTGGTCTCCCCAATGACCTTGGCGTCTAACTTGTGGTTGTTGATGAACTTCGTGATCATCATCTGGTTGGCGTTGAGTCCATGCTCCACCATCCCTTGGCACTCGAAAACTTGCTGCTCCACGGCTTCGAGCTTTGTCGCCACGCTTCCGGTACGCCTTGGTCCCTCCACATCACGGATGTGCAGCACGCCCTCGCGCATCTCAATGGTTTGAGGGTGTTGCAGCACCTCCGCGAGATAGGGGTTGATAACCCTCTCGAAAAACTTGTCCTTGGGAGCGCTTGGAGACGACATGATGCTCTAGATCTGAAACAGAAATGGCTCGAAACGAAAAAAGAGGATATTTGCGTGATACGGTGGTCAAAACCTTTGGGAGTATATATAATAAATTTTTACCGACCAAAATATGTAACGTGCAAGAAAACGGAGTCTGGGAGGCACACGAGGTGCCCACGAGACAGGGGGCGCGCCCAGTAAGGGTGGGCGCACCCTCCACTCTCGTGGGGGCCTCGTGTCCCTTTCGGACTACTTCTTCCTTCCAAAAATTCTTAAATATTCCAAAACTGATAAAAATGCCATTGGAGTTGTTTTGGAGTCGGTTTACTTACCGTACCACATACCTATTCCTTTTCGGAGTCTGGAACGTTTTGGAAAGTGTCCCTTATGTATTCCTCCGGGGTTACAGTTTCAATAATATTAGTTTCAACATTGATAGGATTACCTGAAATATAATGTTTAATTCTTTGACCGTTTACCACCCTCGGACTTGTGCCTTCGAAATTGTTGACTTTTATGGCACCAGAACGATAGACCTCCTCGATAACGTAAGGACCTTCCCATTTAGAGAGAAGTTTTCCTGCAAAAAATCTTAAACGAGAGTTGAATAATAACACATAATCTCCTACGTTAAACTCACGCTTTTGTATCCTTTTGTCATGCCAGCGTTTGACTTTTTCTTTGAATAGCTTGGCATTCTCATAGGCTTGGGTTCTCCATTCATCAAGTGAGCTCATATCAAACAACATCTTCTCACCGGCAAGTTTGAAGTCATAGTTGAGCTCTTTAATAGCCCAATATGCTTTATGTTCAAGTTCAAGAGGTAAATGACACGCTTTTCCATAAACCATCTTATAAGGAGACATACCCATAGGATTTTTGTATGCAGTTCTATAGGCCCATAATGCATCATCAAGTTTTTTGGACCAATTCTTTCTAGATCTATTCACAGTCTTTTGCAAAATTAATTTGAGCTCTCTATTGCTCAACTCTACTTGACCACTAGACTACGGATGATAAGGAGATGCGATTCTATGATTAACATCATACTTAGCAAGCATCTTATGGAAAGCACCATGAATAAAATGTGAACCACCATCAGTCATAAGATATCTAGGGACTCCAAATCTCGGAAAAATAACTTCTTTAAGCATTTTAATATAAGTGTTATGATCAGCACTATTAGTTGGAATAGCTTCTACCCACTTAGTAACGTAATCAACAGCAACTAAAATATGTGTATAACCATTAGAGGCAGGAAAAGGTCCCATATAATCAAAGCCCCAAACATCAAATGGTTCAATAACAAGAGAGTAATTCATAGGCATTTCTTAACGTCTACTAATGTTACCTATTCTTTGACATTCATCACAAGATAAGACAAACTTACGAGCATCTTTGAAGAGAGTAGGCCAATAAAAACCAGATTGTAGTACCTTGTGTGCAGTTCTATCTCCAGCGTGGTGTCCTCCATAGGATTGAGAGTGACACTTGCGTAGGATTTGTTCTTGTTCATGCTCAGGCACACAACGTCTTATAACACCGTCTACTCCTTCTTTATAAAGGTGTGGGTCATCCCAGAAGTAATGTCTTAAATCATAAAAGAACTTTTTATTTTGCTGGTATGTGAAACTAGGCGGTATAAATTTAGCAACAATGTAATTAGCATAATCAGCATACCAAGGAGCAGTACGAGAAGCATTAACGACTGCTAATTGTTCATCAGGAAAGCTATCATCAATAGGCAGTAGGTCATCAAGAACATTCTCTAACCTAGACAAGTTGTCTGCAATGGGGTTCTCAGCTCCCTTTCTATCAATAATATGCAAATCAAATTCTTGGAGCAGGAGAACCCATCTAATGAGTCTAGGCTTAGCATCTTTCTTTTCCATAAGATATTTAATAGCAGCATGATCAGTGTGAATAGTAACTTTGGAATCAACAATATAAGGTCTAAACTTATCACATGCAAACACAACTGCTAAAAATTATTTTTCAGTAGTAGCATAATTTCTCTGGGCAGTATCAAGAGTCTTACTAGCATACTGGATAACATTCAATTTCTTATCGACTCTTTGCCCTAAAATAGCACCTACAGCATAATCACTAGCATCGCACATAATTTCAAAAGGTAAATTCCAATCAGGTGGCTGAACAATAGGTGCAGTGATCAAGGCTTTCTTAAGTATTTCAAATGCTTCTACACAATCATCATCAAAGACAAAAGGAATATCTTTTTGCAATAAATTAGTCAGAGGCATAGAGATTTTAGAAAAGTCCTTAATGAACCTCCTATAAAAACCGGCATGACCAAGGAAACTTCTTATACCTTTTATGTCCTTGGGACATGGCATCTTTTCAATGGCATCAACTTTGGCTTTGTCAACTTCAATACCTCTCTCGGAAATCTTATGCCCCAAGACAATGCCTTCATTAACCATAAAGTGACACTTTTCCCAATTCAGGATGAGACTAGTGTCTTCGCATCTCTGCAAAACTCGATCAAGGTTGCTCAACCAATCATCAAAAGAGGATCCATAAACGGAAAAGTCATCCATGAATACCTCACAAAAATCAGAGAATATAGCCATCATGCATCTTTGAAAGGTAGCGGGTGCATTACATAATCCAAAAGGCATACGTCTATAAGCAAAAGTACCAAAAGGGCAAGTAAAAGTAGTTTTAGATTGATCCTTCGCTGACACAGGTATTTGAGAGAAACCAGAATAACCATCTAGAAAGCAGAAATGTGTGTGTTTGGATAGTCTTTCTAGCATTTGATCAGTAAAAGGTAAAGGGTAATGATCTTTCTTAGTAGCTTTATTTAACTTACGGAAATCAATTACCATCCTATAACCTGTAATAATTCTTTGCGGGATCAATTCATCTTTATCATTAGGAACAACGGTAATACCTCCCTTTTTAGGAACACAATGGATAGGGCTTACCCATTCACTATCAGCAATGGGATAAATAATACCTGCCTCAAGGAGCTTTAGTATCTGGTTTCTTACCACTTCTTTCATCTTGGGATTTAGTCGTCGTTGAGGATCTCTAACTGGTTTGGCATCTTTTTCCACTGTAATTTTGTGTTGGCATAATGTGGGACTAATGCCCTTGAGATCATCCAGAGTATATCCAATAGCAGCTCGGTGCTCTTCAGAGTTTTCAATAATCTTTCTACTTCTTGCTCTGAAAGGTTAGCACTAATAATAACAGGATATATTTCCTTTTCATCAAGATAAGCATACTTAAGATTTTCAGGTAATGGTTTGAGTTCAAACACGGGATCACCCTTGGGTGGAGGGGGATCCCCAAGAATTTCAACGGGAAGGTTATATTTCAACATAGGTTCCTGTTTAAGGAACACTTCATCTATTTCCCTTCTTTCCTTCATAAACATATCGTTTTCATGGTCTAGCAAATATTGTTCTAACGGATCAGTAGGAGGCACGGCAATGGAAGCAAGACCAATAATCTCATCCTTACTAGGTGGTTCCCTATCACGAGGTTGTCTACGAAACTTAGCAAAATTAAACTCATGAGACATACCATCTATGCCAACAGTGACAGTATCTTTTTCACAATCAATCTTAGCACTAGCTGTATTCAAGAAGGGTCTACCGAAAATAATGGGACAAAAATCATCTTGTGGGGAACCAAGAACAAGAAAATCAGCAGGGTATTTAACCTTCCCACACAATACTTCAACATCTCTAACAATCCCAATAGGTTTAATGGTATCCCTATTAGCAAGCTTAATAGTAACATCAATGTCTTCTAATTCAACGGATGCAATGTCGTGCATAATTTCTTTATATAGATCATAAGGTATCGCACTAGCACTAGCACCCATATCACATAAGCCATGATAACAATGATCTCCTATTTTAACAGAAATAATAGGCATGCCTACGATAGGTCTATGTATCTTAGTATCTGGTCTAGCAATATTAGCAGTCTCACCATAGAAATAAATAACATGCCCATCTAAATCATCATCCAAGAGATATTTAACCACGGCAATACTAGGTTCAACATTAATTTGCTCAGGAGGTGTATAAGTCCTAGTATTACTCTTACAAACAACAGTCGAAGCTTTAGCATGATCCTTTATCCTAACAGGAAAGGGAGGTTTCTCAACATAAGTAGTAGGGACAATAGGATCACTATAGGTGATAGTCTTTTCTTCAACTATAATAGGTGCAACTACTTTCACTTCAATAGAAGGATTATATTTAAACCACTTCTCTTTAGGGAGATCAACGTGAGTAGCAAAAGATTCACAGAAAGAAGCTACTATCTCAGAGTCAAGTCCATACTTAGCGCTAAATCCACGAAAAGCATCGGTATCCATAAAAGATTCAACACAATCGAACTTAGGTGTCATACCTGACTCCTTACCATCGTCGGAACCCCAATCTTTAGAGTTGCATTTAATTATTTCCAATAAGTCCCATTTGAAATCAATAGTCTTCAGCATATAAGAACCAGCACAGGAAGTATCGATCAGGTTGCGATTATCAAGAGAGAGCCGAGCATAAAAGTTTTGAATAATCATTTCTCGGGAGAGCTCATGATTGGGGCATGAATATAACATTGAATTAAGCCTCCCCCAAGCTTGAGCGATGCTTTCTCCTTCGCGAGGCCAGAAATTATATATGTAATTACCATCACGATGAACAAGATGCATAGGATAGAACTTCTGGTGAAATTCCAACTTCAATCGCTTATAATTCCAAGATCTCGTATCATCACATAGCCTATACCATGTCAATGCATCTCCCTTCAAAGATAAAGGGAAGACCTTCCTTTTGACAACATCATCGGGAATACCTGCAAGCTTAAATAATCCACATACTTCATCCACAAAGATAAGGTGTAAATCGGGATGCAATGTTCCATCTCCTGCAAATGGATTAGCTAGCAGTTTCTCTATCATACCTGAAGGAATCTCAAAGTAAATATTTTCATAAAGTTCAGTAGGTTGAGGAGCAACTCTTTGCTCTTCTGGTCGGGGTGAAGATACCCCGAACAAGCCCCTCAAAGGATTAGTTTCCATAGTGACAAGTAACAGAAAATTTCAGCACACTATATAAATGTTTCCTTACCAAGTTCCACTCACCAAAAGTGCTACACTCCCCGGCAACGGCGCCAGAAAAGAGTCTTCGTGACCCACAAGTGTAGGGGATCTATCGTAGTCCTTTCGATAAGTAAGAGTGTCGAACCCAACGAGGAGCAGAAGGAAATGATAAGCGGTTTTCAGTAAGGTTTTCTCTGCAAGCACTGAAATTGTAGGTAATAGATAGTTTTGTGATAAGATAAATAGTAACGAGTAACAAGTAAATAAACTGCAGCAAGGTGGCCCAATCCTTTATGTAGCAAAGGATAAGCCTGGACAATTTCTAATAATGAGAAAGGAGCTCCCGAGGACACATGGGAATTATCGTCAAGCTAGTTTTCATCACGTTCATATGATTCGCGTTCGGTACTTTGATAATTTGATATGTGGGTGGACCAATGCTTGGGTATTGCCCTTACTTGGACAAGCATCCCACTTATGATTAACCCCTATTGCAAGCGTCCGCAACTACAAAAGAAGTATTAAGGTAAACCTAACCACAACATTAAACATATGGATCCAAATCAGCCCCTAGAAGCAACGCATAAACTAGGGTTTAAGCTTCTATCACTCTAGCAACCCATCATCTACTTATTACTTCCCAATGCCTTTCTCTAGGCCCAAATAATGGTGAAGTGTCATGTAGTCGACGTTCACATAACACCACTAGAGGAAAAGACAACATACATCTCATCAAAATATCGAACGAATACCAAATTCACATGACTACTAATAGCAAGACTTCACCCATGTCCTCAGGAACAAACGTAACTACTCACAAAGCATATTCATGTTCATAATCAGAGGGGTAATAATATGCATAAAGGATCTGAACATATGATCTTCCACCAAGTAAACCAATTAGCATCAACTACAAGGAGTAATCAACACTGCTAGCAACCCATAGGTACCAATTTGTGGTTTTGATACAAGATTGGATACAAGAGATGAACTAGGGTTTTGAGAGGAGATGGTACTGGTGAAGATGTGGATGGAGATTGACCCCCTCCCGATGAGAGGATAGTTGGTGATGATTTCCCCCTCCCGGAGGGAAGTGTCCCCAACAGAACAGCTCCGCTGGAGCCCTAGATTGATTCCGCCAAGGTTCCGCCTCATGGCGGCGGAGTTTCGTCCCGTAAGCTTGCCCCCGATTTTTTCCAGGGTAAAAGCTCTCATATAGCAGAAGATGGACACCGGAGGCCCACCAGGGGGCCCAGGAGACAGGGGGCGCGCCCAGTAGGGGGCGCCCCCACTCTCCTGGCCAAGTTGTGGGCCCCCTGATGTATTTCTTTCGCTCAATAATTCTTATTAATTCCAAAAACATGTTTCGTGGAGTTTTAGGATTTTTGGAGCAGTGCGGAATAGGTTTCCAGTGTTTGCTCCTTTTCCAGCCAGAATTCCAGTTGCCGGCATTCCCCATCTTCATGGTAAACCTTGTAAAATAAGAGAGAATAGCCATAAGTATTGAGATATAATGTGTAATAACATCCCATAATGCAATAAATATTGATATAAAAGCATGATGCAAAATGGACGTATCAGCCTTCATTTAAAAACAATGTGCAATAGTTTCACAGCTCACGCCACATGGAACACCACAGCGTTATGGTGTGTCCGAACGTCGTAACCGCACTTTATTAGATATGGTGTGATCTATGATGTATCTTACCGATTTACCACTATTGTTTTGGGGTTATGCATTAGAGACAACTGCATTCACTTTAAATAGGGCACCATCAAAATCCATTGAGACGACGCTTTATGAACTGTGGTTTGGCAAGAAACCGAAGTTGTCGTTTCTAAAAGTTTGGGGCTGCGATGCTTATGTGAAAAAGTTTCAACCTGATAAGCTCAAACCCAAATCGGAGAAGTGCGTCTTCATAGAATACCCAAAGGAAACTATTGGGTACACCTTCTATCACGGATCTGAAGGCAAGATATTCGTTGCTAAGATGGATCCTTTCTAGAGAAGGAGTTTCTCTCGAAAGAAGTGAGTGGGAGGAAAGTAGAGCTTGATAAGGTTATTGTACCTTCTCCCGAATTGGAAAGTAGTTCATCATAGAAATCAGTTCCAGTGGTTGCTACACCAATTAGTGAGGAAGCTAATGATGATGATCATGAAACTTCAAATCAAGTTACTACAGAACCTCGTAGGTCTTCCAGAGTACGGTCCGCACCAGTGTGGTACGGTAATCCTATTCTGGAAGTCATGTTACTAGACCATGATAAACCTATGAACTATGAGGAAGTGATGATGAGCCCAGATTCTACGAAATGGCTTGAGGCCATGATATCTGAGATGGGATCCATGTATGAGAACAAAGTATGGACTTTGGTTGACTTGCCCGATGATCGGCAAGCCATCAAGAATAAATGGATCTTCAAGAAGAAGACTGACGCTGATGGTAATGTTACTGTCTACAAAGCTCGACTTGTTGCGAAAGATTTTCGACAAGTTCAAGGGGTTGACTACGATGAGAAATTTTAACGGTAGCGATGCTTAAGTCTGTCCGAATCATGTTAGCAATTGCTGCATTTTATGATTATGAAATTTGGCAAATGGATGTCAAAACTGCATTCCTGAATGGATTTCTGGAAGAAGAGTTGTATATGATGCAACCAGAAGGTTTTGTCGATCCAAAAGGTGCTAACAAAGTGTGCAACTCCAGCGATCCATTTATGGACTGGTGCAAGCCTCTCGGAGTTGGAATAAACGCTTTGATGGTGTGATCAAAGCATATGGTTTTATACAGACTTTTGGAGAAGCCTGTATTTACAAGAAAGTGAGTGGGAGCTCTGTAGAATTTCTAGTATTATATGTGGACGACATATTGTTGATTGGAAATGATATAGAATTTCTATATAGCATAAAAGGATACTTGAATAAAAGTTTTTCAATGAAAGACCTCGGTGCAGCTGCTTATATATTGGGCATCAAGATCAATAGAGATAGATCAAGATGCTTAATTGGACTTTCACAAAGTACATACCTTGATAAAGTTTTGAAAAAGTTCAAAATGGATCAAGCAAAGAAAGGGTTCTTGCCGGTAATACAAGGTGTGAAATTGAGTCAGACTCAATGCCCGACCACTGCAGAAGATAGAGAGAAAATGAAAGATGTTCCTTGTGCTTCAGCCATAGGCTCTATCATGTATGCAATGCTGTGTACCAGACCTGATGTGTGCCTTGCTATTAGTTTAGCAGGGAGGTACCAAAGTAATCCAGGAGTGGATCACTGGACAGCAGTCAAGAACATCCTGAAATACCTGAAAAGGACTAAGGATATGTTTCTCGTTTATGGAGGTGACAAAGAGCTAGTCGTAAATGGTTACATCGATGCAAGCTTTGGCACTGATCCGGACGATTCTAAATCACAAACCGGATACATGTTTATATTGAACGGTGGAGCTGTCAGTTGGTGCAGTTCTAAACAAAGCGTCATGGTGGGATCTACATGTGAAGCGGAGTACATAGCTGCTTCGGAAGCAGCAAATGAAGGAGTCTGTATGAAAGAGTTCATATCCGATCTAGGTGTCATACCTAGTGCATCGGGTCCAATGAAAATCTTTTGTGACAATACTGGTGCAATTGCCTTGGCAAAGGAATCCAAATTTCACAAGAGAACCAAGCACATCAAGAGACGCTTCAATTCCATCTGGGACCAAGTCCAGGTGGGAGACATAGAGATTTGCAAGATACATATGGATCTAAATGTTGTAGACCCGTTGACTAAGCCTCTTCCACGAGCAAAACATGATCAGCACCAAGGCTCCATGGGTGTTAGAATCATTACTGTGTAATCTAGATTGTTGACTCTAGTGCAAGTGGGAGACTGAAGGAAATATGCCCTAGAGGCAATAATAAAGTTATTATTTATTTCCTCATATCATGATAAATGTTTATTATTCATGCTAGAATTGTATTAACCGGAAACATAATACATGTGTGAATACATAGACAAACATAGTGTCACTAGTATGCCTCTACTTGACTAGCTCATTGATCAAAGATGGTTGAGTTTCCTAACCATGGATATGAGTTATCATTTGATCAGTGGGATCACATCATTAGAAGAATGATGTGATTGACTTGACCCATTTCGTTAGCTTAGCACTTGATCATTTAGTATGTTGCTATTGCTTTCTTCGTGACTTATACATGTTCCTATGACTATGAGATTATGTAACTCCCGCTTACCGGAGGAACACTTTGTGTGCTACCAAACTTCAGAACGTAATTGGGTGATTATAAAGGTTCTCTACAGGTGTCTCCGAAGGTACTTGTTGAGTTGACGTATTTTGAGATTAGGATTTGTCACTCCGATTGTCGGAGAGGTATCTCTGGGCCCTCTCGATAATGCACATCATTATAAGCCTTGCAAGCAATGTAGATAATGAGTTAGTTACGGGGTGATGCATTATGTAACGAGTAAAGAGGCTTGCCGGTAACGAGATTGAACTAGGTATTGAGATACCGACAATCGAATCTCGGGCAAGTAACATACCGATGACAAAGGGAACAACATATGTTGTTATGCAGTTTGACCGATAAAGATCTTCGTAGAATATGTGGGAGCCAATATGAGCATCCAGGTTCCGCTATTGGTTATTGACCGGAGACGTGTCTCGGTCATGTCTACATAGTTCTCGAACCTGTAGGGTCCGCACGCTTAAAGTTCGATGACGGTTATATTATGAGTTTATGTGTTTTGATGTACTGAAGATAGTTCGGAGTCCCAGATGTGATCACGGACATGACGAGGAGTCTCTAAATGGTCGAGACATAAAGATTGATATATTGGACGACTATGTTCGGACACCGGAATGGTTTCGGGGAGTATCGGGCATATACCGGAATACCGGGGGGTTACCGGAACCCCCCGGGGAGACTAATGGGCCTATTGGGCCCTCGTGGAGAAGAGGAGGGGAGGCCAAGGGCAGCACCGCGCCCCCTTCCTCCTCCCCCCAGTCCGAATTAGACAAGGAGGGGGGCGGCGCCCCCTTTCCTTTCCCCCTCTCTCTCCTTCCCTCTCCTCTCCTACTCCCACTTGGAAGGGGGGAGTCCTACTCCCGGTGGGAGTAGGACTCCTCATGGGGCGCGCCTAGGGTGGCCGGCCCCCTTCCCCTCCTCCACTCCTTTATATACGGGGAGGGAGGCACCCCTTGGAGACACAACAATTGATCCCTTGGATCTCTTAGCCGTGTGCGGTACCCCCCCCCTCCACCATAATCCACCTCGATAATATCGTAGCGGTGCTTAGGCGAAGCCCTGTGTCGGTAGAACATCATCATCGTCACCACGCCGTTGTGCTGACGAAACTCTCCCTCAAAGCTCGGCTGGATCGGAGTTCAAGGGACGTCATCGAACTGAACGTGTGCTGAACTTGGAGGTGCCGTGCATTCGGTACTTGATCAGTCGGATCGTGAAGACGTACGACTGCATCAACCGTGTTGTGCTAACGCTTCCGCTTTCGGTCTACGAGGGTACGTGGACACACTCTCCCCTCTCGTTGCTATGCATCACCATGATCTTGTGTGTGCGTAGGAAAGTTTTTGAAATTACTACGTTCCCCAACAGTAGTGGCTTCACATTGGGTTTAGAAAGTAAAAGCTTTTGAAGCTTAACAATCGCAATATTGGTCATACAAGCAATTCACGAATAATTAGTATAAGGAAGAGAACTTTCACATGCAAATACACTATCTTGGAAATCTTTTGTGATTGTGAGCCCCCATCAAAATATTACATGCCAAAATTATTGACGTTGGACAAGGAAGACAACATAATGATTTATGTTTGTTCATATTCATATAGAAGTTATATTATCATAGATCCTTCAACATGTGGTGCTTGCCCCCTATCTTTGCTAGCCAAAATTCCGCACCAAGTAGAGATACTACTTGTGCATCCAAAAACCCCTAAACCAAAATCTTATTTTCAAGATTCCACCATACCTACCTAAGGATTGAGCAAGATCCATCAATTAAGTTGTCATCGGTGCAATAAGGCAATAAAAATTGCTTCTAAAAGTGCTAGACCATTTAGTGTAAAAGAAAATTGAGCGTTGTACGAACTTGTGATGGCAAAGAATAAAAGTGACAGACTGCATAATAAAGGTTGCTATCATAAGGGGCAATATAACGTGACATTATTTTGCACTAAGGGGTTGAGCATACAAACAAATAAGTGCATGGCAACCTCTGCTCCCCTCTGCGAAGGGACTATCTTTTACTTTTATGTATTTACTTTTATGCAAAGAGTCAAAGTTTTTCTCTCTATTCCTTTTTATTTTTCTCCTTTGGAAAGCATCATGTGGTGAGGAAAGATATAGGCACATATGTCCAGTTGAATATGGGTAGCATGAGTTATTATTGTTGACATCACCCTTGAGGTGAATACGTTGGGAGGCAAAACTATAAGCCCCTATCTTCTATGTGTCCGCTTGAAATGTTTTGCTCATGTGTATGCGGTGAGTGTTAGCAATCATAGAAGACTACATGATGGTTGAGTATGTGGAGCTCTTACTTAGACTCTGTTGAATAAGTTGAATTGCAATTGTTTGGTGACTAAGAATATAGGTTGTTGAGTTTCACGAGAATTCAGTGTTTGAACCTTAACATGTGAATTGGTTGCTACTTGGTTGTGAGAAGTTTTATAAGAAAGAATTTTTGTTATGATGCTAGGAAAAGTGATTGAAATTGTCATTGATCAAACTTGTGCACTTTGCTAGCATTCACACTTCATAATTTAGTCGGATCATATTGTGCTTTTCCCTCTCTATCTTGTTGTGATGAATTGAGTTTTCCCCTTTAAGATTTTGCTGTTATCGGATCGAATACTTTTATGGATTTGAGAACACTTGATATATGTCTTGCAATTGAATACTCGTGGTGACAATGGGGTATCATATTGATTCACTTGATATATGTTTTGGCACTCAACTCGTGGATTCACGCGGTGACATTGGGGTAATCTATGCATAGGGGTTGATGCATGTTCTCGTCTTTTGTTTCTTTGATAGAAATCTTGGAGCACTCTTTGAAGTACTTAGTGTTGGATTGAGTATTATGAATATGAATTTGCTTTGATGTTATTTTAGTACGAACTCTAGGATAGATCGAACGGAAAGAATAGCTTTGTGTTATTTTAGTACGAACTCTTGAATAGATCGAATGGAAAGAATAGCTTTGAGGTGGTTTTGTACCCTACAAACAATTTATTCTTATGTTCTCCGCTAGATAGGAACTTTGGAGTGATTCTTCATCGCACTTTGAGGGATGGTTATATGATCCAATTATATTAGCACTGTTGAGAGATAGTGCTAGCGAAAGTACGGACCCTAGGCCTCATTTTCCATTATTGCAATACCATTTTTGTGCTCGTTTACTATTTGTTACCTTGCTGTTTTTATTTATTCAGATTATAAAAATATATTTCTACTATCAATATTACACTTTTATCACCATCTCTTCGCCGAACTAGTGCACCTATACAATTTGCCATTGTATTGGGTGTGTTGGGGACACAAGAGATTTCTTGTATTTTGTTGCAGGGTTGTTCGAGAGAGACCATCTTCATCCCACACCTCCCACGGATTGATAAACCTTAGGTCATCCACTTGAGGAAAAATTGATATTGTTCTACAAAACTCTGCGCTTGGAGGCCCAACACGAGTCTACAAGAATAAAGTTGCGTAGTAGACATCAGGGGCCCCGGCGTCGAGCAAGCTCGAGCAGAGTGGGGGCAGAGGGAAAGTTTGGAAGACTAGAGAAGACGAATAAAAGGGGATATGGCTCTCTCTTTCCATCTTCGGTGCGGCGGCCTTTTATATCGCCAGCCTCTCCACCTATAGATCTACGTCGTTGGCTCCTGGGCCTGCAGATCGCCCTGAATCTCACTGGCAGAGATCATGCTATACATGGCAAAAAGTGGGGCAAAAATCGAGGCGTCTCGCCCCACTTTCCCCACTCACCACGTTGCAACCGTTCGCTCGCACCCATATCTGATTTCAAATCCCGCAGAATCTGGGATCCGGTAATCCGATTGCTCGTCCTTTAAAGACAATCCAAAAATGCTCGGATCAGTTCCGCCACCCGACACGCAGTGGCTCATTACACTTGGGTGGAGTCACTTCGCGTCTCACTCGAGATTGCAAGAAAACTTTCACTCGTTCAGCATATGGTCCAGAATCTGACAAGGTATCATGCGAAGGCAAATTCGACGAATGACTAATGTGAGCTCTCGAGCGCCTCCGTAGTGCTCAATGCCCCTAGAAGTTTGTCTCGGCTCGACCCGCTTAACCTCAACTGATTGGGGGCTAATGATGAGGACATGTACTAGGGATAGGGTAATAGGCCTGACCTACAGACCCTACCCTAGGACACCAAGCACCTTGTGTTGAGCCCCAGGGACGAAACAGTGGCCATACATTCTGCAACCTAACATTCACTCGGAAGAGAATGAACCACTTGGTGGACAATTCTCCACTCGACCGGATTATTCACTCGGTAGGATCGTCATAACTCTGAGTGAAGAAGACCAGAAGACCCCCGGGGATGGCAACGGTTGGGACGTGTGTCCACCCTCACCAAGTGTAGTTAGTGCACCTGTTACCAGTAACTAGCGCCCTTAAACCCTCTCTTTCAACCCTTGGTTATGGAGGCATTCATGGGGATCGAGCGAACTCTATATAAGCCACTCCTCAGCTCCATAACAAGGGTTCACATCCTTTGTAATCTATACACTCAATCAACAGCTCCAGAGCACCGAGACGTAGGGCTATTACCTCCTCCGTGAGGGTCCTGAACTTGTAAATCTGAGTGTAACAATTGCGTCGTAGCTAGACTCTGCCCTCTAATTCGTATCCCTATACACTATTGTCAGACTTACACCCACGACAAGTGGCGCCTGGATGTGAGGCGCTCCTATACCTCGCTCAACACAAGTCGGGGGCTAGCCTCGCCCACACAGCTCTTTCTACATGGGCCAGGAGGGCCACAACAACTTCATGTGTGTAGGTATGTGAGGCATCATGCCTCACGTAAAGTTGTACTGCTCATTCTACAAAGTGCACACCAACTGTGGCCACTTAGGATCGAATTCTCCCGCACACGCGGATTCCTTCTATTTTAACTTTTTGTTATATTTTCAAAATTCTAAAATGCATATAATTCTTACACAATTGCTTAATTTTTTTAAAAATGTGTGTCATGTGTTACAAAAATGTTGGTGCAACTTTTAATAAATGTTGATAACATTTGGAGAAAATGTTTGAGCATGTATTTCAAAAATGTTTAACATGTATTCAGAAAAATGTTTGAAAAATAATCTCAATCACGTATTTGCAAAATTTTAAACGTCATAAACAATTTTTTAAGATGTATATGCAAAATTTAGACATCAAAAACATATATTTAAAAACATGTTAATCTCGTATTTTAAAAATGTTGAATAGGTACAAAAATAATGTTTTAGTTGTATAGAAAAAATGTACAACGTTCATGAAAAAAAGTAGACATCAGAATATATAGTTTCCAAGAAATTAATCAAGTATTTGAAATCTGTTCAATATTTATAAAAAATGTTCATTATGTATAAAAAATGTGCACTGCATATAAAAAAATTAGACATCAAAACATATATTTTTAAAAATGTAGTCATGAATTTTAAAAATATTAAACTTGTATAAGAAGAATATTTCATATGTATACAAAAAATTGCATTGTGCATGGAAAAGGTAAACATTGTTAAAAAAATGCTTCTAATGTACAAGAAAAATGTACATTGTATGTGGAAAAACTAGACATGCGTTTGAAAAGTAAAGAAAGGAGAACAAAACCAGAGAGAAACATAAAAAACGAAGAAAGCAGGTGAAAACCAAATGAAGGAAAAAAAAGGCAAAGGGCAAAAAACAAAGAAAATCGGTTGAAAGATATTAAAAAGAGGAAAATCGGTCAAAACCAAAGAAGGAAGATAAAGAGAAAAAAGAAACCAGTAGGAAAACAAGAAAAATCATTGAAAAGCAAAGAAAATCGTAAATAAGGTAGGAAGAAAACAGTAAAACTGACAGGAAACTGAGAAAACAAAGAAAAGAAAAAACCCAACGAAAACCATAAAGAAAAGCACAGAAAAGGAAAGAAACAACAAAGCAGATGAAAACCAGACCAGTGCAACCAATAGTTAGAGAGAAGAAAGAAAAACCAACTGTAGAGCGAGCGAAGGAAACCCGAACGAACGAACACACACGAGCGAGCAACGAAAAAACACCAACACGAGCCGGTCCAGTAAACTACAGCGATACTAGCTTAAGGCTCCCGTCAGGCGAGATATAGTCCTAGCGTAACGTTGGACAATTTTGCTGGGTCAGGGAGGGTCAATATCTTGTAAAATGTATAAAGATATTTTTAAAATGTCACGAGCATATTTATGAAACACGTGCATATTTTTTAAAGTAACATATGTATTTTTGAACGGTACCAAACCTTTATTTTACATTGGATAACATTTTTAGAAAATGCACGTACATTTTTCTGAAATGCATGAACGTTTGTTAAATGTCACAAACATTTAGTTTGAATGATATCAACATCTCTTTTTAAATTATGCTAACAAAATATTTACGTCGCGTTGAAAAATGAATTCATGGTGAACAACATTTTTAAGTTCATTTTTTTGCAATATATGCATTTATAATATTTATGAAAATATAAATAGAAATAAACAAAAAGTTTTTTGGGATGGAAATAAACAAAAACTAATGTACGTGCCTACGTGTACATGTGTGATTATTGGTTGGCCCATTTAGGGACTACACTGAGGCGAGGGAAACACTCTGCCTCACTATAAGCAAGAGAAAGTAGTGCCTTTGTGTCTTCCTTGTGCGAGACAGAAGGAACCTCGCCCCAAGTGTCGCTCTAGTGGACTCGTTTAGTTTTTCTTTTTGCGGGGAGAACCATTAACTCAACCTGCATAAGCGTGATCCAGTTCACAAAGCTTTAAGACACCATATGGGCCAGACCTCAACCAGAATGGAGTTTTAACATCAACACGACCAATCCTAGCTAGCTCATGACTAACACAATTTTTTGTATGCCTGAGCATTCACTAATGTCGTCCTCTCTCCCCTAATGAGGGCATTGATCTCTTGAACAAGGAAAACATCACAGGATCTACTTGTGGTCTCGTGACTAATCATCACCGTAGCCTACAAACAATCTATTTCTAATATGAAAGGTAATGAGCTCCATTTCAGAGCAAGCACGACACCCTCTCTACAAGCTTCTAACTCAGCCACCAGTGCATTATCACCTGTGAAGAGGTATCTGCACGAGCTAAGGATGATGTGTCTTGCGTTATCTCGCAGCACCATACCTGCACCACCATTCCCAGCATGTTTCGAGAAGGCACATCCATGTTGAGTTTGAGCCAACCCGCAGACGAAGGCTCCCAATTCTCATCAAGCGGTACAGCAACGCGAGTTCTTGCCTTTCCATGCCCGGCTATACCAGCTGCATGCAATGTCGGGGAGCAAATGACCATCTTCCCCTTTGTTAAGTCTGTCTAGGGGTGTTGTTGAATGCAAAGGAGCGGGGCAATATAGCCATGTAAAAATCTCTAAGATGCTTCCACTAGGAGGGGGTACTTCTCGTTTGTGGTCTCGTTGCATATGTGATAGGATCACCATAGAGACATCAACACTGCCATGTGTGACATGTCTAGCAGCGGATGTTGGCCGTGAAATAGCCATTTCAGTCCAGTGTTCCTGAATGC
>NC_057798.1:676567350-676571995 GCF_018294505.1 Triticum aestivum | reverse complement strand
TTCTAGCTCTCTCACTCATAGGTGGATGAGAGGAACGGGGTGAACGGGGAGGGGTGTGCTAAAAGAAACGCGTTCACGCTGTTTGCATAGGGCCTGAATGATTCCAGGGAGGTGACATGGCGACCAACCTTACTTTAGGATCCATGCTTGTCATCGTACGTCTACCGTGGCATTCGCTCTGGACCTCTAAAAATATGATGTCAAATTTTTAGTCTTTTCATAAAAAAAATAGGTGGAAGCCCTATGTGTGATTTCGAGCATGAAAGCAAAACCAAATTCAATATAAAATTAGTAGCAAATGTGTGCAAATCCTAAAAGCGCATTGTCACATTGCATAGATGAGACGACATTTCTCTAAAGAAGACGAATACATTTCTTGTATGATTTGGACTCTCCGCCGCCAAAAGAAGCACACTTATAATCAAATAAAGTGAAGTGGGTATAGGACCAGATGCAAACCACCAATCACCATCCGATTCTCAAATATTTTGGACGAGCATGTACGATTTCTTTTAAGACCGACAACGCACACTAGCTGGCATCTGGTTGGCTTTAGTTGGTTCTCGAGTGTCCCTTGAGTTATTTTTCTCAGTGTTACCAAAACCAGAAATTTATATATGTGAAGTAGAAAAAAGAACCTATTTTACGGTTTTAACTCTTCATAAATAAAACTAAGAAGAAATATATCTTACTCCTACGAGGGAGGTGACGTGGCGACCAACCTTGCTTTAGGATCCATGCTTGTCATCGTACGTCTACCGAGGCGTTCGCTCTGGACCTCTGAAAATATGATGTCAAATTTGTAGTCTTTTCATAAAAAAATAGGTGGAAGCCCAGGTATTTTTTTACCTTTAAAATGTGTGTGATTTCGAGCATGAAATCAAAACCAAATTCAATATAAAATTAGTAGCAAATGTATGCAAATCTTAAAAGCGCATTGTCACATCGCATAGATGAGAGCGACATTTCGCTAAAGAAGACGAATACATTTCTTGTATGATTTGAACTCTCAGTCGCCAAAAGAAGCACACTTACAATCAAATAAAAGTGAAGGGGAGTACATGACCTGATGCAGACCACCAATCACCATCCAATTCTCAAATATTTTGGACGAGCATGTACGATTTCTTTTAAGGTCGACAACGCACACTAGCTGGCATCTGGCTAGCTTTAGCTGGTTCTCGAGTGTGCCTTCAGTTATCTTTTCTCAGTGTTACCAAAACCAGAAATTTATATATGTGAAACGAAAAAAAACTATTTTACAGTTTTTTTTGCGATGGAAATAGGGTGTTTTATTCCAAACTCACAGAATTACAATCCTTAGCAACAAGTCTTACTCCAGTTTCAACTCTTTCTAAAACTAAAAAGAAACATATCTTACTCCAGTGGTGCAATTTTTTGTCCGGTTTGAAGGTACGATTTTTCACCGCTGACCAACCATCAAAACCACTTGCATACTCACCCCATAGGTTGGTTAATTTCCCACGGCGGAACTCATCGCGTTATCGGCCACATCATCGAATTCGGATGTCATGGCATTTGAATCGGCATATATCTTTTCTTCTAGAAACGCAAATCAACGTTCTGACGTCCATCCAAAGAGAAGAAGGGCGACATAGCGTGATAAGGGATTTCTGTTTTTAGATTATGGCTTGATATTGGATGCCGACGAGGCAAGGCATGCGTACGTTACGTTTGGTGCACATGCCCTAACCACGACGGTTTAAAGACCAGCGGCGTTTTGGGCGGTTTCGGCGTCAACCACAACCGCGAGGTGGAGTGTTTTGTAGTAGTACTCCTCGGAGGCAGGCATGAGCTGGGTACACGTCGGAGATCAGATTCCGGGGCCCCGCCACATCCGTCGCGACTCCCAGACTATTCTCCACAGGGAAAGATACGCGCTGGGCGGGCGGGCCCACGGCACCAAGAATTCCAGCACCTTCCCTCGCCGACTGGCGGGGCCCATGCCCGCAACTTGCCCGGCGACGCGGGACGACACCGCGTGCGTTTCCTTCCTGCTATTTGACTCCAGCTCACGTCCGACTCCGCACGCTCCCGTCCGCGAACCAGCGCGAGGTCCCTGGACCGGGGGCGATCCGCAGCTGTCCACGGGGGAACGGACGGCCGATGCGGCTCCGGTCCACCGGGCCCTCGTGGGGAGAAACGCCCACGGCTATAAAGGCAAGCGGCCGCGCCCCGTCAGCTCATCCGGTTGGTCGGTCTCCCTCCCTCCCTCCCTATCGTCTGTTTCCTTCGGCCGAAAAGCTCCCCGTTCCCTGCCCCTGCTCCGCCCCTCGTCCCCAGCCTCCGCTCCGGTAAGCGCCCCGAATCACATATGTTTTCCTGCTTCCTGCGCCGGATTTCTGCGTGGCGCGCGCGTGTCTCGTTGTTTGGGTGCCCCGCGCGGTTTTGTTCTGGGTTGAGCTCGTCCCGTGGATCTATGGATCCTGGTGGAACCTTCGACGTAGCACGTATGCGTGTGGCTCTTAGCTCTTGCCCGGCATGGGAGAAGATCTCGTGGTTCATGGGGTTTAGAGACGCGCTGATTTTGGCCTGGATAGTTAGGAAAAGATGTGTGGTTCTTGGTTGAATCTGTCAATAAAAAAAGGGGCGTCCAGTCCAAGGCTCCAAGCTGAGCATAAGTTACTGCTATTTTATCATCTATTGTTAGAGTTGCTGTTGGTTAGCGTCTGGAGATGAGGATTAAGGAAATTGTAAAATATTTCCGTGGCCTTGATGGTCTATCCATTCCACGGAACTGTTACTGAAAACGGTCGTACTGTCCTTTCGTGATGAAACGCTTATTACTTGTAGGACTCAATCGGGGCACCTCTTCCGTTAATTTTTGCTGTCCGCTGAATTTGCTTTGAGTTAACCGTGTAGGATTCATGAGAATAGCAGCTTGCAGTTCTTATCAGTTCTCGATGAAAACCCGTACGAACAGTACGGAGCACTGTTTGACATGAGAAATGAATAGTGTACAGCATGAGCTGGTTATGCCAAAAAAAAATGTCAGCAATTATGCATCGCTTTCTTTCTGTAGAGGCTCCTACCCAATCAGAGTACCCTATCCTAGCTAAGCTCGAAATTTCCCTTTTGTGCATTATATATGATGGATCCACAACGCTTCCCGTGCCGTCCCCGAAAACCCTGCTCATGCAAAACATGTGCGAGCACTTGCTCTGTACGCGTCCCCCACCTAATTTAGGCCACTCTTGGCCGGTGCCCATGTGACCCGCGATCCAAATTTCTACTCCCTACTTGCCTCACCAACCTCCGGAATTTTCTTGTGATTGCAGCTCTTGGTAATTGGATACATGGCCTCACCCGCCACACCGACACAGTCCACCGGCGCCCAGGAGGAGGCCGCGGCCCGCCAGTCGCTCATCGGGATCTCCCAGTCCACCCCGGCAGCAGGGGAGGCCCTCAGCGTCAAGTCGCCGAACGGCCGCACGGAACACGGGCAGGACGACAGCGGGGCGGCCGACAAGTCCAGGTCGATGCTCATGTCCATCTCCAACCAGTCCCCGGAGGCTCGCCAGCCCACGCCGTGCCCGCACAGCAACGCCGCTTAAGCTTGATATTAGCCCTGTAATAGTACTGATTAGCCCTGCAGCCGCATCTGTCGATATGTTGCGCACCCTTGTGTGGCGCTCTTAATAATCGCCATGTTCCTGGGTTTTCGGTGATGAAATGATATGCAATGTGGAATACTACTGATTACATAGTTACGTGCATGGGATGCGAGTCTGGTGTTGCTCCGATTTGGGTGTGGAATTTTCGTGTATATGTAGTGGCCTAGGAGCATATATAGCCGACTTGGTAAATGCGATCCCTCAAATGTTCGTGGATAGTGACCGGTCATCTTTTAAATAGTCGATTCGACAAATGGATACTTTAAATTAAAAACCTCAAGGCTTCATGCGTGCCCATGTCCAGTGGCCGGCTGCGGCCCTCAGAGTGTTGGTTAGGTTGCCGGCGAGGTAGAATAGCACATGTGACATGAGCCGGCTCACGGGACTCAAGGCAACGCGGTTGCGGTGCCTGGACTGGTGCACCATACGGGGCACCGGAAAATGCGACTCCGCCTCGCCAACGTGCCGCGAGGGCTGCCGCCACCTCCCACGCCTGCTGCCTCGCACGACGCGCCATGTTTGCGTCGGCCTACGCTCATGTTGTGTTCACATCCGCCTTGGCGCGCCAACAGAGGAGTTGCGCATCCGCCACCGTGTTCGATCACTAGACGGACCGCACCGCCTCTGGTGAGGCAACGATGCCATACCTCGCGGCTGATCCATGCGCCATTTGTTCTGATGCAATGGATTTCCGACGGAAGGAGTCCAAGCGTTGTCGTCGGGCGGCCTCCTCCCATGAACGGTGGAGCGCAAGTCGAACGATCATCTTCTTCTCGAGGCTGCGTGGGATGTGCTTGGCGTCGACGGATCTGAAGGTGTAGGACTCAGATCCACTGCCCGCCATGCCAGAGAAGGCCGGAGATCTCCGGACGGGAGCTTGGGGGTGGAGTGGAGTAGAGGGAAGGGGTGGAGTGGCTAAGATTTGGTCCGGTAAACAAATGCGGATGATTATATGTAGGGTTGGGTGGGTCAACGTGGGTCGGGTCCGACATGACGAACGCGCCCGATCG
>NC_057798.1:676558978-676567197 GCF_018294505.1 Triticum aestivum | reverse complement strand
GGATCTGAAGGTGTAGGACTCAGATCCACTGCCCGCCATGCCAGAGAAGGCCGGAGATCTCCGGACGGGAGCTTGGGGGTGGAGTGGAGTAGAGGGAAGGGGTGGAATGGCTAAGTTTGGTCCGGTAAACAAATGCGGATGATTATATGTAGGATTGGGTGGGTCAACATGGGTCGGGTCCGACATGACGAACGCGCCTGATCGCACCCGGGCCTACTCATATCCGTTTCATATTTGGGCTAGATATGAAGGATGCCGGTCGCCCGTGTGTTTAAGACCGGTTTGAGACGTCCGTTTGAGTTGGATTTTTTTTTACAGTTACTGACTGCACAAACGTATGAGGAGGATTTGAGTCGCCCGGCTCTAGATTGTGATCATCGCCGTTCACTGGTGGATGTCTAGCTCCACGGCATTTCGTTGTTTTAATTGACATGTATCAGCCGTCGTACAGTCCCAACGGCTCATCATGCGCTGTTCAGACATAGATCTCCACGGCAAAGCTTGTCAACAGCGAGTAAAAAGCATAAAACACCACAATTGTGCAGCAAATACCATTTGCCACCACTTTTTAAAAATTTAATACTCTCTTGAAATAGGCTTTCATCCCACTATATTAATATAGCAACCATCCGACACACCATAGAGTCCAACACTGAGGCAAACAACACAATCATGCCGAAAAGGAAAAAATAAGAGAAAAAATGCCAGAAGCACCGGATCAACGAAAGATGTAGTATCCCGCAACCGTTGCGCCCTCCGGAGAATTCCACCACACTCCTATGCCCCTAAATTGCCGCGTACCAAGCAAAACCTTTAAGAAGGAGTGTGACGATGACGACGTTGCTACCCGGACGAATCATAGGATTTCTCCCGGTACACGAAGGGAATCGGTGGAGGGGGACTCCCGACGCCCTTTAAGAAAGATGGCGACGCACACAGGCGTCACTGCGCCGGTGCCGACCAGACCCGATAGGGATTTCTCCCGACCCCTCATACCCACAACCCAGGACCAACCGCTGGCTCCACCTTGCCTTTCGTCTGCCAACATGCGCCACCACAGTCACGAAGACACTACCGTCGTCTCACCACAACAGATGCTGCAAGGCCGGCCGGACCAAAATGAAGCCACCGTTGACAGGGCCCGGCAGTACCGCAACCACGTGGGAGGGGACAACCTCCACCAGCTCAGGCGGTAGCAGACCGGACGCAGCAGCAGGAGCACACGAGGCCAACTGCCCGGCCAGGCCCAGATTGGGCCCGCTAAGCTCCTGTCACCGCGCTGCAGCAGACGCAGCACATTAGCCGCCGCCCCCGTCGCCTGTAGTTCGCCCGCTCCAGCCGGAGGCGGCCTGCAGGAGTCCAGGACGGCCCGCCATGACCCAGATCAGGCCCAAAGGGCCCAGATCTGGGCTTTCTCGGTGCTGCCGGCCAACCCCCGCCGCCGCCGCCAAGGGGTCGCGCCGTCGCCACTCCCACCGTCCGACATGCACCGGAGCACCACCAGCCGAACCACAGCGCCGCCGGAGACGCCCGCCCGAGCCGGCATCCTCGTCATGAAGAAGAAGGGGCCCGCCACTGCCGGCCACAACAGCGCCGCGCGGGTAAGCGCCCGACCGCGCCAGCCGACAACAGCGGCATGAGGGGAGGTGGGAGGGGGCTTAGGCGGCGAGGGAAGGAAAGGCCGCGCCGGTCGCCCCGCTCGGGGAGGCAACATGGGGGGTACGGGGCTTCAAAAATTAATACAACACAATCCATGTTTTCTACAAAAGATTAGAGTTGAGTTCGGTGCATTCTGTTAATTCTTTGAAAAGTTGTGGCAAACGATATCATTGTCGTAATTGTGGTGATTTTATGCTTTTTACTCCGCTGACGCGGCGGATGAGGAAAAGCATGGGTTCTTTGCGTGAAGCAAAAACACTGCAAGGATTGTCAATAGACTTCCACTGTCGCGCTAATTTTCTAAAATCCAAATCTGATCCACTCATCTAAAAACAAAAATGGCAAATGCCATTTGTAACTATGAGCAAATTTTGTTTATGCAATAAGACATTCACTAACAATTAACTGCCGATTTGTTTTCTCATCTTGTGATTTGAACAGACTGGCTCGGTCCGACGATGGAGAGGCAACTGCGGCAATACTCCATCTACTCGCTTGGGGGAACAAGACAATCCCTCGCCCCACCCCACAACTCCTCGTGCGCGGAATATGTTCAGTTATCAACATATCAGGACACCAAGGTTCCTTTGAGACATAGGGGTGCTTTTGTAGTCCGATCCCGCCATGACAAGTTATGCTAGGGGAGCGTGGGTGATGTTGTTTGGGAATATATCTATCGGGCAACATTTTCCATCTAAGATGTATCCATGACTTTTGAAGTTTACATATACATTTCTTACATTTCATGCAATACTCTGTAAAATTTGGAATGCTGTATAATATTCGGTCAGAGTGTAGATTTGCATGTTTACATGTCAGTGATTTCATGATCCTTTCTGAACTCCAAAAAATCTACACAAAACTAGGAGACGATTTTTTTAGATGACGAAGACTTGCCATAGTAGAGGGACAGGGGAGACATGTGGGCCCCAACATAGGCACTCCATGGTGCCTCCTCCGGGCATTGAGGTGACGAACAGGGCGGGCTAGGAGCAGGTCGACAAAAAGAAGGGCGATGTCGGTGCCATGTAGCTTCTTCCTGGCCGTGACCGCCAGAGAGGAAGAGGGTCCAATGGATAAGATGACGGTGACTTGGCAGATAGTTGGCAATGGGCGAGGACAGGGGCAGTGGGAAGGAGCATGCCACTAGTGAGGACGAAGATGTGAGCGACGAAGGGGTGCGAGGGGATGACAAAGAGGGTTTCTTCTATTAGAAGGAAGTAGAAGAACTCCTAGGAAGAGGGATCTGAATGGAGATGACGAGGAGATTAGGGGAGAAACAAACATGTATTTTTCACGTGGCGATGTCATATCGACAATAATTTCTTTCAACTTCACGTTACTCAAATATCTCGGATAGAAATCCTCTGAATTTTTTATCAAGGAGGTTATGGGATGTCGGATTTTAGCTCCTCAGAGCTAGGAAGTTCAGGTCGACTCCACGCTTGGATCTCATGAGGAGAGTTTCTAACGGCCAACCTATTCTAAAGTTGGGGGTAGGGGGGAGGAGTGATTAATTTGTGATACCTTATGCATAGTGTAAGTGCATCTAGTGCCCCTTAGTGATTTTCGTGTATTGAAGACTTATAAGTTAAGGGGCTGATGCGTTTGTGAGTGTACACAGGTCTGTAAGTCTATGAGTTTGATATTTACAGAGAAAGTTGACCCCTAAAAATGAATGTCTTCGACTGAAGACTTTGGATTTCTTAAGACTTTCTGAAGACTTTGAAAGTGAAGAAATTGGTGTAACCATGAAGAGTTGGTATTCATACGAGGAACATGAAGCGTGAAGCCTTTTGTTTTCGTAGTTTCATTTTTCTCTTTCTTGAGTCATAGAAAACACCATACTGTTAAAGGGGGTCAAGGAAATACCAAGGAAAAATTTCCAAGTGATGCTTATCTCAAAATCCTACACCTACCAATCCCTTCGAGTGAAGCCATTGGAAATCTCATACAGCTCAGTCAATTTCTTCAGTGACAGAGACGAAGTTCTTCTGGTCTCTGAGGAATTTGTTCTGACTGAGGAGTTAGGAATTCGCCAGTGCGGATTGCCTATAGGTGAGGAACATGATAGTCCTGAGGAATTTGATAGTCAAATTTCCGATCATTGCTGTGCTATGCGCCAGCTGTCCCAAAATATCTTACCCACCTAACGGTCATATCATTGAAGGGCATTTATGTCTTACCATGTCGGGCTGCTCCCTAGGCTATAAATTGCCGTGCCCTACAATCACTAGCTGGTTGGCTGCTCCGAGAGAAACTGACACTTGTCATTTGAGAGCATCCCATCCTCCGAGGACTTTGAGTGAAAATCATCAAGTGAGGAAACCCAAACCCAAACACCTTCAAAACCAAAGTGATTGAGCATCACTGAAGAGATTGATCCTGCGTGGATCCGATGCTTGTTACCTTTGAAGACTGTGCATCTTCCAGACGGTTAGGTGTCATGGTCTGAGCATCCAAGAGGAAATTGTGGATCACCGAGTGACCGAGTTTATTAAGGTTTGGAAGTCACCTGAAGACTTACCACGAGTGATTGGGCGAGGTTTGTGTGACCTTAGCTGAAGGAGAATATGGTGAGGACTGTGTGTCTGGGACTGTGAGTCCTCAGGTTTAAATACCTAGCCATTCCAACCAGACGTACGACTGTCACAACAGTTGGAACTGGTCAATCAAATCATTGTCTTCACCAAGCCAACTGGTTCTATTTCCTCAACTCTTCCATTTTCTCATTACTGTGTTGTGTGCTTGTTCATATATGTTTGAAGACTTTGTCTGAAGACTTTCTCAATTTCCTCGGTTTAATTTTTTCAGTCTGTTTGTCTTAATCCTGTTTATCATGTGTTTACGCTTTCTGTACTCCGTGCTTGTTTCATTTCATCATGATAACCATGCTTATGTTCTGTTATGTTTGCATATGAGTACTTATTCCGCTGCAAGTAGTTCTTCGCTTAGGAATTTCCTCACCCTGAAAATCCTCAGTGAAGAATTCATAAAAATCACCTATTCACCCCCGTCTAGTCGATATAACGCACTTTCAATTGGTATCAGAGCAAGGTACTCCCGTGTTCTGTGTGATTTTGGTTTAACCGCCTATAGTTTTAGTTATATCGACCGCAGGTATGATCAAGATCTCTGCTGGGTGTCCTACCTTCGATGGGACGGACTACCCCTACTGAAAGAATAAGGTGCGAATGCATCTTGAGGCAATTGATAACAATCTCTAGTATGTTGTGGAAAATGGTGTTCCCTTTGTCACACCTTCTGTGAGTGCTGCTGATGTGAAGAGATTCAAGCAACTCGATTCTCAAGCGAAGAACATCATATGTGGCCATCTGAGTAAAGGGCAGTATGGCAGAGTGAGTGCTTTGGAAACTGCTAAGCTTATCTGGGATAGGCTGTCCAAAGTAAATGAAGGAGTCTCAACACAGCGTGACTCTTGGGTTGACGTTCTTCGCAATCTCTTCAACCGCTTCAAAAGACTCGACAATGAGAATGTACAACAGAGCTTCGATCGCCTCACTAACATCTCAAATGAGCTTCAAGCACTTGGTGCCACTGACATCACCGACCATGAGGTGGTGAAGAAATTGCTGAGATCGCTTGATTCCTCATTTGATACTGTGGCACTGATGATACAAGAACGTGGAGACTACAAGTCACTTGATCCCACTAATATCCTTGAAAGGCTAAACACTCATGAGTTCCAACTTGCTGAGAAGATAGATCTCTATGGTCCGAGCTATGGCAGATCACACGCTCTGAAGGCCAAGGTAGTGTCTGAATCTGAAGGTGAAGATTCTGGTAGCAGCCTTGGTGATCCTGAAGAACTGAGCCAGGAGCTAGCAATGCTCATGAAGAAATTCCAGAAGTTCTCGAGGCGTGGTCGTTTTGGAAAATCCTCAAGAAGTGATGATTCCTCATCCCGTGACTACAAGAATAGGCTATGCCACAAATGCAAGAAACCTGGTCACTACATTCAAGACTGTCCTCAGTGGGAAAAGGAATCAAAGAAGAAGAAATACAAGGATTACAGTTCTGATGACTCAAAGAAGAAGAAGAAATCTTCAAAGTCTTCATCATGAAAATACTCAAAGTCTTCATCTCACAAGAAGAGCAGCTCCAAGAAGGCTCGGGCATTCATTGGCAAGGAAATGGACTCTGAAGCCGAATCTGAGGAACATGAGGAAGATGAGGCATCTGAGGAGTCAGAATCTGGTGTGGCAAGCCTAGCTGTCACACCCAATATGCGATACTATCCTAAAGAGACTAGAAGGTCCCACCAAGGATAGAACTGCATATTGAAATGCTTTTGCAAGGTGGATATCATTACATCAACATTACATAATAGATGGGGATACATACAAAAGGCATACAAAGCGACATGGATACAGCATCATTTTACATAAGAGCATCATCCGACTACGGATGAAACACAAACAGAAACTCAAACGACATCCACCCTGCTAGCCCAGGCTGCCGACCTGGAACCTATCCCCTGATCAAAGAAGAAGCAGAAGAAGAACTCCAAAACAAGCAAACATCGCTCTCACGCCATGATCTTCGCAAAACCTGCACCTGCAACTGTTGTTGTAGTAATCTGTGAGCCACGAGGACTCGACAATCCCATTACCATGGGTATCAAGACTAGCAAAGCTTAAAGGGAAAGGAAGGGGTAAAGTGGTGAGATGGCAGCAGCGACTAAGCATATATGGTGGCTAACATACGCAAATAAGAGCGAGAAGAGAGCAAACGGAATGGTCGTGAAGCTAACAATGATCAAGAGGTGATCCTGAACTCCTACTTACGTCAAGCATAACCCAAAACCGTGTTCACTTCCCGGACTCCGCCGAGAAGAGACCATCACAGCTACACACACGGTACACGAAGGGAATCGATGGAGGGGGACTCTCGACGCCCTTTAAGAAAGATGGCGACGCACATAGGCGTCACTGCGCCGGTGCCGACCAGACCCGATAGGGATTTCTCCCGACCCCTCATACCCACAACCCAGGACCAACCTCTGGCTCCACCTTGCTTTTCATCTGCCAACATGCGCCACCACAGTCACGAAGACACTACCGTCGTCTCACCACAACAGATGCTGCAAGGCCGGCCGGACCAAAATGAAGCCACCGTTGACAGGGCCCGGCAGTACCGCAACCACGTGGGAGGGGACAACCTCCACCAGCTCAGGCGGTAGCAGACCGGACGCAGCAGCAGGAGCACACGAGGCCAACTGCCCGGCCAGGCCTAGATTGGGCCCGCTAAGCTCCTGTCACCGCACTACAGCAGACGCAACACATTAGCCGCCGCCCCCGTCGCCTGTAGTTCGCTCGCTCCAGCCGGAGGCGACCTGCAGGAGTCCAGGACGGCCCGCCATGACCCAGATCAGGCCCAGAGGGCCCAGATCTGGGCTTTCTGGGCGCTGCCGATCAACCCCCGCCGCCGCCGCCAAGGGGCCGCGCCGTCGCCACTCCCGCCGTCCGACATGCACCGGAGCACCACCAGCCGAACCACAGCGCCGCTGGAGACGCCCGCCCGAGCCGGGATCCTCGTCGTGAAGAAGAAGGGGCCCGCCACTTCTGGCCACAACAGCGCCGCGCGGGTAAGCGCCCGACCGCGCCAGCCGACAACAGCGGCATGAGGGGAGGTGGGAGGGGGCTTAGGCGGCGAGGGAAGGAAAGGCCGCGCCGGTCGCCCCGCTCGGGGAGGCAACATGGGGGGTACGGGGCTTCAAAAATTAATACAACACAATCCATGTTTTCTACAAAAGATTAGAGTTGAGTTTGGTGCATTCTGTTAATTCTTTGAAAAGTTGTGGCAAACGATATCATTGTCGTAATTGTGGTGATTTTATGCTTTTTACTCCGCTGACGCGGCGGATGAGGAAAAGCATGGGTTCTTTGCGTGAAGCAAAAACACCGCGAGGATTGTCAATAGACTTCCACTGTCGCGCTAATTTTCTAAAATCCAAATCTGATCCACTCATCTAAAAACAAAAATGGAAAATGCCATTTGTAACTATGAGCAAATTTTGTTTATGCAATAAGACATTCACTAACAATTAACTGCCGATTTGTTTTCTCATCTTGTGATTTGAACAGACTGGCTCGGTCCGACGATGGAGAGGCAACTGCGGCAATACTCCATCTACTCGGTTGGGGGAACAAGACAATCCCTCGCCCCACCCCACAACTCCTCGTGCGCGGAATATGTTCAGTTATCAACATATCAGGACACCAAGGTTCCTTTGAGACATAGGGGTGCTTTTGTAGTCCGATCCCGCCATGACAAGTTATGCTAGGGGAGCGTGGGTGATGTTGTTTGGGAATATATCTATCGGGCAACATTTTCCATCTAAGATGTATCCATGACTTTTGAAGTTTACATATACATTTCTTACATTTCATGCAATACTCTGTAAAATTTGGAATGATGTATAATATTCGGTCAGAGTGTAGATTTGCATGTGGGCGAAGGTGGCCGGTGGGCGGAGGCAGCGAGGCGCTTCGGCGGCGGCAGACGCGGCGCTCGGGCGGCGCGGTTGCCCGCCGCGG
>NC_057798.1:676220543-676224116 GCF_018294505.1 Triticum aestivum | reverse complement strand
GATGCCTGAAAATTACATGTTTTTGACACCGCCACGTATAAGCCCGACCCAAACACAACCCGATGCCTGAAATTACTCCTTTTCGACACCGTCACATGTAAGCCCGACCCAAACACAACCCCAGGCCAGAAAATTACTCCTTTTCGACACCACCATGAGTAAGCCCGACCCAAACACAACCAAATGCCTGAAAATTACAACTTTTCGACACCGCCACATGTAAGTGTCAGGACCCCGACTCGATGTCACATCGATCTAGCCTGTAACACCTCATATCACTTTGCGGCCTCACGCACGGTATCCCACGGGTGTCGCCTTACCTTTGCCCGGGACCGTTTGCGCCTTTTGGCTCACGTATATGATAGTGTCGCTAGCATCCATATGATAAGGAGCCCGGGCTGACATGTCTAGTCGTAAACCCAAAGTGGCACAGACTTACAGGGACAGGCATCCATGACCCAGCTCCGAACGTGTCGGTCATCAGCATGTGGGTCCGGGCTGTAGCACTGGGCTAGCAGGACTCCGGTAAACCGGGCTGTAGCGGGCTAACAGGACTCCGGTACTCAATGCGTGACATTTCCCCGAAGGGACAGACACCGGAATGAAGAAGGACACATGCCGGCCAGCCTAAGTGTTCTAGAGCAGTAGCAAGCTACCATGGCTCAGTGGTAACACTAGGAGACATTTCCCGGTAAGAGAGGCTACTAAAGATAAACAACTAGATAGTCAGATCCCACACATACCAAGCATTTCAATAACATACACACAGTATGCTCGATATGTGCAAATACAACATGGCATCACAACATGACTCTACGACACAAGTACTTTATTTAAGGCTCAGGGAGCCATACATAATCATACACACAGGTACGGGTCACACGACCCAGCATTCAAGTCATACAGTCATACAAACCAGCAGCGGAAGTAACTTGTCTGAGTACAGACAACTAGTAGAATAACAGAGGCTTGGAAAGCCTAGCTATACTACGTGGTCCTTCACAAGCTCAGGATCACCACCTGGGCCTTAGCCTACTCATTGATGTCAACGTCTACAAAGAACACATCAGAAGGGGTTGCAGCGTCTTCTGTAAAAATGTAAATTATAGCAACATGAGTACAAGGGTACTCATCAAGACTTACATCAGATCCTACATACATGCACATTATCAAGAAGGGTTGGTGGAGTTATTGCAGCAAGCCAGCTTTGACTCTTGGCTAGGCTATCCTACGAGACTCCAACTTGAAATGGTTTTGCGTACACGAGTCCACTACTCACCACTTCAATACACTACCGAGGATCCACCTCCGTCTTCCTACGGAAGAGCCATCCTTGGCACTCACACTTATCTTGAGTCTTTTAGTAGTTTCCGTTTACTTGTCTATGAACTGTATAGGCAACCAAGTAGTCCTTTACCGCGGACGCGGCTATTCGAATAGATCATGATAACCCTGCAGGGGTGTACTTCTTCATACATGTTTCCACCACTTAGCGTCTGCACACGATATGTGCTCGGCAGACTTCAAGCGAAAGCCGACGTGGGTGTAGACCACGACCTACCTAAACACCTAAGCCTCTAGTCCAGGTTTATCGCCTATCCAGGTTCCATCCGCAGGGAGTCCGGCCGAGGTTTCCCATACGGCCCCGAACGATGTGAACAGGGTTCCCGAGATACCTAACGGGTATTCGGTACACCCGGCCACGTACCTACCGCATCACAGCCCACCCCTACGGTCAGCGCTGTCCACGGCCTCCAGTAGGCTACAAACACCAGAAACTACTTGCAACTCCTGGACAGAGAGCTAGGGTGAATAAGAAGTTGAGCGGGGTCATATTTCAGGTCCCAATGCATGGTAGTAGCTGTATCTTAAATCACACATACAGATCTCAGTGCTTAAGGTCGGCTTCAATGAAACAACCCACCATGTACTCCTACATGGCCTCTCATCGATACCTTTACCAAATCGTGTTCACCACACCACTCTCATTACCGACATAATCATTTCACTCTAGCCCATCACCCAGATGAACCAGACCTGACACGACTCTAAGCATAGCAGGCATAGCAAGGTAGGAACAACACATACATATGGCTCAATCAACTCCTACACATGCTAGTGGGTTTCATCTAGTTACTGTGGCAATGACAGGTCATGTAGAGGAAATGGGTTCAACTACCGTAGCACACAACAGTTTGAAACGTGTTGTCTTAATGCAGTAAAAGAGAGCAGGAGCGAGAACATGGGATTGTATCGATATGATCAAATGGTTGGTTGCTTGCCTGATGGTTCGATGCACTGATACGGTTCTTCGTTAGGGTAATCACGATACTCCTCGGAGGCAGAACCTGCCGCAAGAACACCGATACACAACCATCACCAATCAATGTGCAACAATATGATGCATGCATGAAACATGGCAATATGAGTGTATTGGGCTAATGCAACTAAGACCAGAAGGGTTTGAACCAATTTGAATCAAAGATTCAAATTTCAAACTCAACCATGGCCCTTTAAAGTGTTTTTCCTTGTTCTGCATTAAACATCAGGTTAACTTGTTTAATCATGCATGAAAATAGTACAGATGGATAGATTGGATTTTTCTGATCATTTTTCATATATAATTTGCCTGATTTGGAATTACAGAATAAATGTTATGAATTTTTGAAGTTTAAACTATATTCTAGAATTTCCTATATTAGATTAATTCCAGAAAATCAATTATTGCGTCAGCCTGACGTTAGTGTGACGTCAGCAGGTCAACGGGACACGTCCGGGTCAAACCTGACAGTGGGTCCCGCGTGTCAGTGTGATTAGATTAATTAAAGTTTAATTAAAACTAAACCTGTTTAATTAACAGGGCTGGGCCCCACCTGTCATAGACTCAGGGGAGTCAACCAGGGCCCACCCGTGGTCAAACCCGGGTCGGCTGCACCGGCGTTTAGCCGCCGGCGAATCCGACGCGGGGGCGGAAGTGGTTTTTGCCGTTTCGGCCACCAAATGGGTCACGGAGACCACCGGAGTGGAGCTGAGGACGAGCCGCAGCTCTTGGTGGAGTCCGTTGGGGTCGGGGTGGCCGGAGTTGGCGCCGGCGACGACTTTGGCGGCCACCGGGGTTCGGCCGAAGACGAACTTGGCGCTAGAGGGGTCGGTGAGGCGCGGGGAGTAGCTAGCTAGGTGCTACGTGACGCGGTGAGCATGATGGACACCGTGGAGTGGCCGGAGGGTGACCGGGAGCACGTCGGCGACGAGCTCCACGGTGGTGGGTGCGGTTGAGCTCCGGGAGGTCGCTACACGGCTCGGGAGCAAGTAAAGAGGGGAGGGGAAGATGGCTAAGCTCACTGGGAGTTCGACGAAGCCCTTGGTGCGGCCGGGGACGGACCGGAGCGACGACGGCGTTGAAGGGGATCTCCGGCGACGGCGGTTCGGGCGAGGTCGTTGCGGTGGACTCGGGCGTTGCGAGCGCTCGGGGCTCGGCTTGCTCGATGAAGTGGACTGCGGCGGAGCTCCTGGACACGATGAGAGGACGCACGGGCGGCGGGGAGCACGGCTACGACGTAGGCATGGCGGTGG
>NC_057798.1:676218458-676219390 GCF_018294505.1 Triticum aestivum | reverse complement strand
GGTGGTGGCATCGGTCATGGCGGGGGAGCGCGAGGGGGAGGAGCTGGAGAGGAGAGGGGGTGTCTGGGGGTTCGGGGGAGAGAGGGAGGCCGATCCACGACGTCACCGGGCGAGGGGAGCGGCGAGGCGGCGAGCAGGTGCGTGGCGCGCGCTGCGGTCGCCGTCGGGCACCTGCCTGCCTGCCTGGCCGGCAAGCAGCTCGCTGGAGCGGCGCTGGGCTGGGCCGGCAGGTGGGCCGGGTGCTGGCATCAGGTAAGTTTTTCCATTTTTTCTGTTTTCTGTATTTTTTAATACTTCTGCAACTTTGTTGATTTATTAAAAATACTTAGGCAACTCCTGAAATCACCAAACTACTCCTGGTCCATAGTTGGATTATTTCCAACATGAAACATTTTAGTTTGGAGATATTTGAGCATTTAAATATTTTATATAATTTTAAATGCCCAAATTCAAATATTTATGATTTAATTCAAAAACCCTTGGATGGCCTAGGAAAATGTGCATCACTTTTGGCAGAGGTTCTGAACCAGGACAAAAATGATGGGCATTTTAGAAGGGCATTTCAGGTTCATTAAAAAAGTTTTTAGTAAACCCTAATTGGTTTCAGAGGGGACTGGGGGTTCTGTCATCCCCATTTCAGGTTTCTGATGAAAGAATAAACATGATGCAACACTCTAATGCATGAACTAGCTAGGGTGTGACAGTAAGCCCGACCCAAACACAACCCGAGGCCTGAAAATTACTCCTTTTCGACACCGCCACGTGTAAGCCCGACCCAAACACAACCCAAGGCCTGAAAATTACTCCTTTTCGACACTGCCACATGTAAGCCCGACCAAAACACAACCCGAGGCCTAAAAATTACTCCTTTTCCAAACCGCCATATGTAAGCCCGACCCAAACACAACCCGATGCCTGAAAATTACTCCTTT
>NC_057798.1:676217423-676218448 GCF_018294505.1 Triticum aestivum | reverse complement strand
GCGTAAGCCTGACCCAAACACAACCTTAGGCCAGAAAATTACTACTTTTCGACACCGCGACGTGTAAGCCCGACCCAAACACAACCTGATGCCTGAAAATTACAACTTTTCGACACCGCCACGTGTAAGCCCGACCCAAACACAACCCGATGCCTAAAAATTACTCCCTCTGTCCCAAAATTCTTGTCTTACATTTGTCTAGATAAGGTTGAACCTAATACTAAAACGTGACTTGATACATTCGTATTTAGACAAATCTAAGACAAGAATTTTGGGACGGAGGGAGTACATGTTTTCGACACCGCCACATGTAAGTCCAACCCAAACAAAACCCAATGCCAGAAAATTACTCCTTTTCGACACCCCATGTGTAAGCCCGACCAGAACACAACCCGATGCCGAAAAATTACAACTTTTTGACACCACAACGTGTAAGCCCGACCCGAACACAACCCGATGCCTGAAAATTACTCCTTTTCGACACCGCCACCTATAAGCCCGACCCAAACACAACCCAAGGCCTGAAAATTACTCCTTTTCGACACCCCCACGTGTAAGCGTGACCCAAACATAACCTGAGGCCTGAAAATTACTACTTTTCGACACCACAACGTGTAAGCCCGACCGAAACACAACCCGATGCCTGAAAATTACAACATTTCGACACCACAACGTGTAAGCCCGACCAGAACACAACCCGATGCCTGAAAATTACAACTTTTCGACACAGCCATGTGTAAGCCCGACCCAAACACAACCCTCTGCCTGAAAATTACTCCTTTTTGACACCGCCACATGTAAGCTGAATGCTAGTCTGAAGCCCAATACTATGGCCCGAACAACATTTTTCATCCATTCCAAGTGTAACTCCCTACCACATGCTAGCCTGAAGCCCAAAAGCATGGCCCGGATGACACTTTTTTAACGTCTCCATGTGTAAGGCCAGCTTGAGACCCAAACACAACCCGAGGCCAGAAAATTACTCCTTTTCGACACCAGCACGTGTAAGCCCGACCCAAAGATAA
>NC_057798.1:676213891-676217413 GCF_018294505.1 Triticum aestivum | reverse complement strand
ATTACATGTTTTTGACACCGCCACGTATAAGCCCGACCCAAACACAACCCGATGCCTGAAATTACTCCTTTTCGACACCGTCACATGTAAGCCCGACCCGAACACAACCCCAGGCCAGAAAATTACTCCTTTTCGACACCACCATGAGTAAGCCCGACCCAAACACAACCAAATGCCTGAAAATTACAACTTTTCGACACCGCCACATGTAAGTGTCAGGACCCCGACTCGATGTCACATCGATCTAGCCTGTAACACCTCATATCACTTTGCGGCCTCACGCACAGTATCCCACGGGTGTCGCCTTACCTTTGCCCGGGACCGTTTGCGCCTTTTGGCTCACGTATATGATAGTGTCGCTAGCATCCATATGATAAGGAGCCCGGGCTGACATGTCTAGTCGTAAACCCAAAGTGGCACAGACTTAGAGGGACAGGCATCCATGACCCAGCTCCGAACGTGTCGGTCATCAGCAAGTGGGTCCGGGCTGTAGCACTGGGCTAGCAGGACTCCGGTAAAACGGGCTGTAGCGGGCTAACAGGACTCCGGTACTCAATGCGTGACATTTCCCCGAAGGGACAGACACCGGAATGAAGAAGGACACATGCCGGCCAGCCTAAGTGTTCCAGAGCAGTAGCAAGCTACCATGGCTCAGTGGTAACACTAGGAGACATTTCCCGGTAAGAGAGGCTACTAAAGATAAACAACTAGATAGTCAGATCCCACACATACCAAGCATTTCAATAACATACACACAGTATGCTCGATACGTGCAAATACAACATGGCATCACAACATGACTCTACGACACAAGTACTTTATTTAAGGCTCAGGGAGCCATACATAATCATACACACAGGTACGGGTCACACGACCCAACATTCAAGTCATACAGTCATACAAACCGACAGCGGAAGTAACTTGTCTAAGTATAGACAACTAGTAGAATAACAGAGGCTTGGAAAGCCTAGCTATACTACATGGTCCTTCACAAGCTCAGGATCACCACCTGGGCCTTAGCCTACTCATTGATGTCAACGTCTACAAAGAACCCATCAGAAGGGGTTGCAGCGTCTTCTGTAAAAATGTAAATTATAGCAACATGAGTACAAGGGTACTCAGCAAGACTTACATCAGATCCTACATACATGCACATTATCAAGAAGGGTTGGTGGAGTTATTGCAGCAAGCCAGCTTTGACTCTTGGCTAGGCTATCCTACGAGACTCCAACTTGAAATGGTTTTGCGTACACGAGTCCACTACTCACCACTTCAATACACTACCGAGGATCCACCTCCGTCTTCCTACGGAAGAGCCATCCTCGGCACTCACACTTATCTTGAGGCTTTTAGTAGTTTCCATTTACTTGTCTATGAACTGTATAGGCAACCAAGTAGTCCTTTACCGCGGACGCGGCTATTCGAATAGATCATGATAACCCTGCAGGGGTGTACTTCTTCATACATGTTTCCACCACTTAGCGTCTGCACACGACATGTGCTCGGCAGACTTCAAGCGAAAGCCGACGTGGGTGTAGACCACGACCTACCTAAACACTTAAGCCTCTAGTCCAGGTTTATCGCCTATTCAGGTTCCATCCGCAAGGAGTCCGGCCGAGGTTTCCCATACGGCCCCGAACGATGTGAACAGGGTTCCCGAGATACCTAACGGGTATTCGGTACACCCGGCCACGTACCTACCGCATCACAGCCCACCCCTACGGTCAGCGCTGTCCACGGCCTCCAGTAGGCTACAAACACCAGAAACTACTTGCAACTCCTGGACAGAGAGCTAGGGTGAATAAGAAGTCGAGCGGGGTCATATTTCAGGGCCCAATGCATGGTAGTAGCTGTAACTTAAATCACACATACAGATCTCAGTGCTTAAGGTCGGCTTCAATGAAACAACCCACCATGTACTCCTACATGGCCTCTCATCGACACCTTTACCAAATCGTGTTCACCACACCACTCTCATTACCGACATAATCATTTCACTCTAGCCCATCACCCAGATGAACCAGACCTGACACGACTCTAAGCATAGCAGGCATAGCAAGGTAGGAACAACACATACATATGGCTCAATCAACTCCTACACATGCTAGTGGGTTTCATCTAGTTACTGTGGCAATGACAGGTCATGCAGAGGAAATGGGTTCAACTACCGTAGCACACAACAGTTTGAAACGCGTTGTCTTAATGCAGTAAAAGAGAGCAGGAGCGAGAACATGGGATTGTATCGATATGATCAAATGGTTGGTTGCTTGCCTGATGGTTCGATGCACTGATACGGTTCTTCGTTAGGGTAATCACGATACTCCTCGGAGGCAGAACCTGCCGCAAGAACACCGATACACAACCATCACCAATCAATGTGCAACAATATGATGCATGCATGAAACATGGCAATATGAGTGTATTGGGCTAATGCAACTAAGACCAGAAGGGTTTGAACCAATTTGAATCAAAGATTCAAATTTCAAACTCAAACATGGCCCTTTAAAGTGTTTTTCCTTGTTCTGCATTAAACATCAGGTTAACTTGTTTAATCATGCATGAAAATAGTACAGATGGATAGATTGGATTTTTCTGATCATTTTTCATATATATATTGCCTGATTTGGAATTACAGAATAAATGTTATGAATTTTTGAAGTTTAAACTATATTCTAGAATTTCCTATATTAGATTAATTCCAGAAAATCAATTATTGCGTCGGCCTGACGTTAGTGTGACGTCAGCAGGTCAACGGGACACGTCCGGGTCAAACCTGACAGTGGGTCCCGCGTGTCAGTGTGATTAGATTAATTAAAGTTTAATTAAAACTAAACCTGTTTAATTAACAGGGCTGGGCCCCACCTGTCATAGACTCAGGGGAGTCAACCAGGGCCCACCCGTGGTCAAACCCGGGTCGGCTGCACCGGCGTTTAGCCGCCGGCGAATCCGACGCGGCGGCGGAAGTGGTTTTTGCCGTTTCGGCCACCAAATGGGACGCGGAGACCACCGGAGTGGAGCTGAGGACGAGCCGCAGCTCTTGGTGGAGTCCGTTGGGGTCGGGGTGGCCGGAGTTGGCGCCGGCGACGACTTTGGCGGCCACCGGGGTTCGGCCGAAGACGAACTTGGCGCTAGAGGGGTCGGTGAGGCGCGGGGAGTAGCTAGCTAGGTGCTACGTGATGCGGTGAGCATGATGGACACCGTGGAGTGGCCGGAGGGTGACCGGGAGCACGTCGGCGACGAGCTCCACGGTGGTGGGTGCGGTTGAGCTCCGGGAGGTCGCTACACGGCTCGGGAGCAAGTAAAGAGGGGAGGGGAAGATGGCTAAGCTCACTGGGAGTTCGACGAAGCCCTTGGTGCGGCCGGGGACGGACCGGAGCGACGACGGCGTTGAAGGGGATCTCCGGCGACGGCGGTTCGGGCGAGGTCGTTGCGGTGGACTCGGGCGTTGCGAGCGCTCGGGGCTCGGCTTGCTCGATGAAGTGGACAGCGGCGGAGCTCCTGGACACGATAAGAGGACGCACG
>NC_057798.1:676213142-676213881 GCF_018294505.1 Triticum aestivum | reverse complement strand
CGCGCCGGCCCACGCCTCCACGCCCGGCCTCGCCTGCTCCGCTCCGCACCTCCGCCGCTCCCCACTCGGGCCGACGCGCTTCGCTCCGGCCTCGCATGCTCGCCGTTGCATGCAGCTGTGCGTGGGTAGGTCGAAGAGAGAGAAAAAGGAAGAGAGAGAAAGAGTGGTGGGGGTGGGTGGGTGGGTGACAAGTGGGGTCACCCCGGACGGGCGCGGACGGAGAGGGTGCGAGCCGCGTTCGGTTCTGTCCACTTTTGCCCCAAATCCAGCCCAAGTTTGGTCTGGAAATAGGGTCAGACGGACATAAAGCGGACAAGATGGGTCCAGTTCATTGCGCGCTGGGTCGTGGGGTTTGTCCGTTTTGCCCCAAACGGACAGAGCCGGACAAAATGGGGTCTTCCGGTGGAGTTGGCCTAAGCCCGACCCAAACACAATCTGATGCCTGAAAATTACTCCTTCGACACCACCACCTATAAGCCCGACCCAAACACAACTCGAGGCCACAGAATTACTCCTTTTCGACACCCCCACATGTAAGCTCGACCCAAACACAACCCAAGGCCTGAAAATTACAACTTTTCGACACCACAACGTGTAAGCCCGACCAGAACACAACCCGATGCCTGAAAAATACATATTTTCAACACCACAACGTGTAAGCACAACCAGAACACAACCCGATGCCTGAAAATTACAACTTTTCGACACCGCCACGTGTAAGCCCGACCCAAACACAACC
>NC_057798.1:676207426-676208384 GCF_018294505.1 Triticum aestivum | reverse complement strand
CAAGGCCTGAATATTACTCCTTTTCCATAACGCCACGTGTAAGCCCGACCCAAACAGATCCGAGGCCAGAAAATTACTCCTTTTCGACACCCCCACGTGTAAGCGCGACCCAAACATAACCCGAGGCCTGAAAATTACTAGTTTTCGACACCACAACATGTAAGCCCGACCGGAACACAACCGGATGCCTGAAAATTACAACATTTTGACACCACAACGTGTAAGCCCGACCAGAACACAACCCGATGCCTGAAAATTACAACTTTTCGACACCGCCACGTGTAAGCCCGACCAAAACACAACCCTCTGCCTCAAAATTACTCCTTTTTGACACCGCCACATGTAAGCTGAACGCTAGTCTGAAGCCCAATGGTACGGCCCGAACAAAATTTTCATCCATTCCAAATGTAACTCCCTACCGCATACTAGCCTGAAGCCCAAAAGCATGGCCCGGATGACACTTTTTTACGTCTCCATGTGTAAGGCCACCTTGAGACCCGAAAATAATCATTTTCGACACAACCACGTGCAAGCCCGACCCAAACACAACCCGAGGCCAGAAAATTACTCCTTTTTGACACCACCACGTGTAAGCCCGACCCAAAGATAACCCAATGCCTGAAAATTACAACTTTTCGACACTGCAACGTGTAAGCCCGACCCAAACACAACCCAAGGCCTGAAAATTACTCCTTTTCGACACCGCCGCATGTAAGCCCGACAAAAACACAACCCGAGGCCTAAAAATTACTCCTTTTTGACACCGCCACATGTAAGCCCGACCCAAACCCAACCCAAGGCCTGAAAATTACTCCTTTTCGACACCACCACGCGTAAGCCTGACCCAAACACAACCTCGGGCCAGAAAATTACTCGTTTTCGACACCCCCACGTGTAAGACCGAGCAGAACACAACCCGAGGCCTGAAAATTACAACTTTTTGACACCACAACGTGTA
>NC_057798.1:676206181-676207416 GCF_018294505.1 Triticum aestivum | reverse complement strand
TCTTCTGTAAAAATGTAAATTATAGCAACATGAGTACAAGGGTACTCAGCAAGACTTACATCAGATCCTACATACATGCACATTATCAAGAAGGGTTGGTGGAGTTATTGCAGCAAGCCAGCTTTGACTCTTGGCTAGGCTATCCTACGAGACTCCAACTTGAAATGGTTTTGCGTACACGAGTCCACTACTCACCACTTCAATACACTACCGAGGATCCACCTCCGTCTTCCTACGGAAGAGCCATCCTCGGCACTCACACTTATCTTGAGGCTTTTAGTAGTTTCCATTTACTTGTCTATGAACTGTATAGGCAACCAAGTAGTCCTTTACCGCGGACGCGGCTATTCGAATAGATCATGATAACCCTGCAGGGGTGTACTTCTTCATACATGTTTCCACCACTTAGCGTCTGCACACGATATGTGCTCGGCAGACTTCAAGCGAAAGCCAACGTGGGTGTAGACCACGACCTACCTAAACACCTAAGCCTCTAGTCTAGGTTTATCGCCTATCCAGGTTCCATCCGCAGGGAGTCCGGCCGAGGTTTCCCATACGGCCCCGAACGATGTGAACAGGGTTCCCGAGATACCTAACGGGTATTCGGTACACCCGGCCACGTACCTACCGCATCACAGCCCACCCCTACGGTCAGCGCTGTCCACGGCCTCCAGTAGGCTACAAACACCAGAAACTACTTGCAACTCCTGGACAGAGAGCTAGGGTGAATAAGAAGTTGAGCGGGGTCATATTTCAGGGCCCAATGCATGGTAGTAGTTGTATCTTAAATCACACATACAGATCTCAGTGCTTAAGGTCGGCTTCAATGAAACAACCCACCATGTACTCCTACATGGCCTCTCATCGACACCTTTACCAAATCGTGTTCACCACACCACTCTCATTACCGACATAATCATTTCACTCTAGCCCATCACCCAGATGAACCAGACCTGACACGACTCTAAGCATAGCAGGCATAGCAAGGTAGGAACAACACATACATATGGCTCAATCAACTCCTACACATGCTAGTGGGTTTCATCTAGTTACTGTGGCAATGACAGGTCATGCAGAGGAAATGGGTTCAACTACCGTAGCACACAACAGTTTGAAACGCGTTGTCTTAATGCAGTAAAAGAGAGCAGGAGCGAGAACATGGGATTGTATCGATATGATCAAATGGTTGGTTGCTTGCCTGATGGTTCGATGCACTGATACGGTTCTTCGTTAGG
>NC_057798.1:676204253-676204979 GCF_018294505.1 Triticum aestivum | reverse complement strand
CGACCCAAACAGAACCCGAGGCCAGAAAATTACTCCTTTTCGACACCCCCACATGTAAGCGCGACCCAAACATAACCCGAGGTCTAAAAATTACTAGTTTTCGACACCACAACGTGTAAGCCCGATCGGAACACAACCCTATGCCTGAAAATTACAACATTTCGACACCACAACGTGTAAGCCCGACCAGAACACAACCCGATGCCTGAAAATTACAACTTTTCGACACCGCCACGTGTAAGCCCGACCCAAACACAACCCTCTGCCTGAAAATTACTCCATTTTGACACCGCCACATGTAAGCTGAACGCTAGTCTGATGCCCAATACTACGGCCCGAAGAACATTTTTCATCCATTCCAAATATAACTCCCTACCGCATGCTAGGCTGAAGCCCAGAAGCATGGACCGGATGACACTTTTTTAACGTCTCCATGCGTAAGGCCAGCTTGAGACCCAAAAATTACTCATTTTCGACACAACCACGTGCAAGCCCGACCGAAACACAACCCGAGGCGAGAAAATTACTCCTTTTCGACACCACCACGTGTAAGTCCGACCCAAACACAATCCAATGCCAAAAAGTTACAACTTTTTGACTACGCCACGTGTAAGCCCGACCCAAACACAACCCGATGCCTGAAAATTACTCCTTTTCGACACCGCCACATGTAAGCCCGACCCAAACACAACCCAAGGCCTGAAAAATACTCCTTTTCGACACCGC
>NC_057798.1:676202201-676202870 GCF_018294505.1 Triticum aestivum | reverse complement strand
CCGCGCTCTGCCCCGCCTCGCCTGCTCCGCTCCGCGCCTACGCCGCTCCCCACTCGGGCCGACGCGCTCCGCTCCGGCCTCGCATGCTCGCCGTTGCATGCAGCTGTGCGTGGGTAGGTCGGAGAGAGAGAGAGTGGTGGGGTGGGTGGGTGGGTGACAAGTGGGGTCACCTCGGACGGGCACGGGACGGAGAGGGTGCGAGCCGCGTCCGGTTCTGTCCGCTTTTGCCCCAAATCCAGCCCAAGTTTGGTCTGGAAATAGGGTCAAACGGACATAAAGCGGACAAGATGGGTCCAGTTCATTGCGCGCTGGGTCATGGGGTTTGTCCGTTTTTTCCCAAATGGACAGAGCCGGACAAAATGGGGTCTTGCGGTGGAGTTGGCCTAAGCCCAACCCAAACACAATCTGATGCCTGAAAATTACTCCTTCGACACCGCCACCTATAAGCCCGACCCAAACACAACTCGAGGCCACAAAATTACTCCTTTTCGACACCCCCACGTGTAAGCTCGACCCAAACACAACCCGAGGCCTGAAAATTACAACTTTTCGACACCACAACGTGTAAGCCCGACCAGAACACAACCCGATGCCTGAAAATTACATATTTTCGACACCACAACGTGTAAGCACGACCAGAACACAACCCGATGCCTGAAAATTACAACT
>NC_057798.1:676199675-676200109 GCF_018294505.1 Triticum aestivum | reverse complement strand
AGCTGAACGCTAGTCTGAAGCCGAATACTACAGCCCGAACAACATTTTTCATCCATTCCAAATATACCTCCCTACCGCATGCTAGCCTGAAGCCCAAAAGCATGGCCCGGATGACACTTTTTTAACATCTCCATGTGTAAGGCCAGCTTGAGACCCGAAAATTACTCATTTTCGACACAACCACGTGCAAGCCCGACCGAAACACAACCCGAGGCCAGAAAATTACTCCTTTTCGACAACACCACGTGTAAGCCCGACCCAAACACAACCCAATGCCTAAAAATTACAACTTTTTGACACCGCCACGTGTAAGCCCGACCCAAACACAACCCGAGGCCTGAAAATTACTCCTTTTCGACACCGCCACGTGTAAGCCCGACCCAAACACAACCCAAGGCCTGAAAGTTACTCCTTTTTGACACCGCTACGTGTAA
>NC_057798.1:676198058-676198701 GCF_018294505.1 Triticum aestivum | reverse complement strand
TGTAAGCCCGACCAGAACACAACCAGATGCCTAAAAATTACAACTTTTTGACACCACAACATGTAAGCCCGTCCAGAACACAACCCAATGCCTGAAAATTACAACTTTTCGACACCGCCACGTGTAAGCCCGACCCAAACACAACCCGATGCCTGAAAATTACTCCTTTTCGACACCGCCACGTGTAAGCATGACCCAAACACAACCCGATGCCTGAAAATTACAAGTTTTTGACACCGCCACGTGTAAGCCCGACCCAAACACAACCCAATGCCAGAAAATTACTCCTTTTCGACACCCTAAGCCCGATCCAAACACAACCCGATGCCTGAAAATTACTCCCTCCGTCCAGAAATACTTGTCGTAGAAATTGATGAAAATGAATGCATCTAGAACAAAAATACATCTAGATACATCCATCTTCCCGACAAGTATTCCCGGACGGAGGGAGTACAACTTTTTGACACCACAACATGTAAGCCCGACCAGAACACAATCCGATGCCTGAAAATTACAACTTTTCGACAACACAACGTGTAAGCCCGACCCAAACACAACCAGATGCTTGAAAATTACTCCTTTTCGACACCGCCACCTGTAAGCCCGACCCAAACACAACCCAAGGCCTGAAAATTACTCCTTT
>NC_057798.1:676197502-676198048 GCF_018294505.1 Triticum aestivum | reverse complement strand
TCCATTTCGACACCGCCACATGTAAGCCGAACACTAGTCTGAAGCCCAATACTACGGCCGGAACAACATTTTTCATCCATTCCAAGTGTAACTCCCTACCGCATGCTAGCCTGAAGCCCAAAAGCATGGTCCGGATGACACTTTTTTAACGTGTCCATGTGTAAGGCCAGCTTGAGACCCAAAAATTACTCATTTTCGACACAACCATGTGCAAGCCCGACCCAAACACAACCCGATGCCAGAAAATTACTCCTTTTCGACACCGCCACGTGTAAGCCCGACCCAAACACAACCCGAGGCCTGAAAATTACTCCTTTTCGACACCGCCACGTGTAAGCCCGACCCAAACACAACCCAAGGCCTGAAAATTACTCCTTTTCGACACCGCCACGTGTAAGCCCAACAAAAACACAACCCGAGGCCTAAAAATTACTCCTTTTCGACACCGCAACATGCAATCCCGACCCAAACACAACTCAAGGCCTGAAAATTACTACTTTTTGACACCCCCACGTGTAAGACCGACCAGAACACGACCCGAGGCCT
>NC_057798.1:676196913-676197492 GCF_018294505.1 Triticum aestivum | reverse complement strand
CGACACCGCCACCTGTAAGCCCGACCCAAACACAACCCAATGCCTGAAAATTACTCCTTTTCGACACCGCCACGTGTAAGCCCGACCCAAACACAACCCGAGGCCAGAAAATTACTCCTTTTCGACACCCCCACGTGTAAGCTCGACCCAAACACAACCCGATGCCTGAAAATTAACCCTTTTCGACACCACAATGTGTAAGCCCGACCAGAACACAACTCGATGCCTGGAAATTACAACTTTTAGACACCACAACGTGTAAGGCCAAATCCATCGCACGACCCCAAACAGATGTCCGTTTCGTCCGGATTCAGTATGTTTGGGGTGGCAATGGGTAGCAAAACGGACATGCATGTGCGGGTCAAGTTGGAGGCGCCCAACGCGGCAAACGACCCCAAATTGTCCGCCCAGCCCCGGGCACGCGCCTGCCGCATCGAGTCTGCGCCGCCTCGCCACTCGCCGCCTTGCCGGCCGCAGTAGCAGCCAGCCCCGCCTGCGCCCAGTCGCCTGCACGCTCGCCGCTGGTCGCCCTCCGCTTCGCACTGCCCCGCCCCGGCACCGGTGCTGCGAGGTCGCGCC
>NC_057798.1:676195245-676195856 GCF_018294505.1 Triticum aestivum | reverse complement strand
CTAGAAAATTACTCCTTTTCAACACCCCCACGTGTAAGCGCGACCCAAACATAATTCGAGGCCTGAAAATTACTACTTTTCGACACCACAATGTGTAAGCCCGACCGGAACACAACCCGATGCCAGAAAATTACAACTTTTCGACACCACAATGTGTAAGCCCGACCAGAACACAACCCGATGCCTGAAAATTACAACTTTTCGACACCGCCACGTGTAAGCCCGACCCAAACACAACCCTCTGCCTGATAATTACTCCTTTTTGACACCGCCACATGTAAGCCGAACGCTAGTCTGAAGCCCAATACTACGGCCCGAACAATATTTTTCATCTATTCCAAGTGTAACTCCCTACCACATGCTAGCCTGAAGCCCAAAATCATGGTCCGGATGACACTTTTTTAACGTCTCCATGTGTAAGGTCAGATTGAGACCTGAAAATTACTCATTTTTGACACAACCACGTGCAAGCCCGACCCAAACATAACCCGAGGCGAGAAAATTACTCCTTTTCGACACCACCACGTGTAAGCCCGACCCAAACACAACCCAATGCCTGAAAATTACAACTTTTCGACACCGCCACGTGTAAGCCCGACCCAAACACAACC
>NC_057798.1:676193482-676194248 GCF_018294505.1 Triticum aestivum | reverse complement strand
AACCCGAGGCCTAAAAATTACTCCTTTTCGACACCGCAACATGTAAGCCCGACCCAAACACAACCCAAGGCCTGAAAATTACTCCTTTTGACACAGCCATGCGTAAGCCCGACCCAAACACAACCTCAGGCCCGAAAATTACTCATTTTCGACACCCTCACGTGTAAGACCGACCAGAACACAACCCGGTGCCTAAAAATTACAAGTTTTTGACACCGCCACATGTAAGCCCGACCCAACCACAACCCAAGGCCTGAAAATTACCCCTTTTCGACACCGCCACGTGTAAGCCCGACCCAAACACAACCCTCTGCCTGAAAATTACTCCTTTTTGACACCGCCACATGTAAGCTGAACGCTAGTCTGAAGCCCAATACTACGGCCCGAACAACATTTTTCATCCATTCCAAGTGTAACTCCCTACCGCATGCTGGCCTGAAACCCAAAAGCATGGCCCGGATGACACTTTTTTAACATCTCCGTGTGTAAGGCCAGCTTGAGACCCGAAAATTACTCATTTTCGACACAACCACATGCAAGCCCGACCCGAACACAACCCGAGGCCAGAAAATTACTCCTTTTTGACACCACCACGTGTAAGCCCGACCCAAACACAACCCGAGGACCGAAAATTACTCCTTTACGATACCGCCACGTGTAAGCCCGACCCAAACACAACCCAAGGCCTGAAAATTACTACTTTTCAACACCGCCATGTGTAAGCCCGACACAAACACAACCCGAGGCCTAAAAATTACTCATTTTC
>NC_057798.1:676192734-676193472 GCF_018294505.1 Triticum aestivum | reverse complement strand
AATTACTCCTTTTCGACACCCCCACGTGTAAGACCGACCAGAACACAACCCGAGGCCTGAAAATTACAACTTTTCGACACCACAACGTGTAAGCCCGACCAGAACACAACCCGATGCCTGAAAATTACTACCCAACTTTATACTAACTTTGTACTAAAATTAGTACAAAGTTGAGTCATCTATTTTGGAACGGAGGGAGTACAACTTTTCGACACCACAACGTGTAAGCCCGACCAGAATACAACCCGATGCCTGAAAATTACAACTTTTTGACACCGCCACGTGTAAGCCCGACCCAAACACAACCCTCTGCCTGAAAATTACTCCTTTTTGACACCGCCACATGTAAGCTGAACGCTAGTCTGAAGCCCAATACTACGGCCCGAACAACATTTTTCATCCATTCCAAGTGTAACTCCCTACCGCATGCTAGCCTGAAGCCCAAAAGCATGGCCCGGATGACACTTTTTTAACGTCTCCATGTGTAAGGCCAGCTTGAGACCCGAAAATTACTCATTTTCGACACAACCACGTGCAAGCCCGACCCGAACACAACCCGAGGCCAGAAAATTACTCCTTTTCGACACCACCACGTGTAAGCCCGACCCAAACACAACCCGAGGCCTGAAAATTACTCCTTTTCGACACCGCCACGTGTAAGCCCGACCCAAACACAACCCAAGGCCTGAAAATTACTCCTTTTCGACACCGCCACGTGTAAGCCCGACACAAACACAA
>NC_057798.1:676189834-676190670 GCF_018294505.1 Triticum aestivum | reverse complement strand
TCCATGTGTAAGGCCAGCTTGAGACCCAAAAATTACTCATTTTCGACACAACCATGTGCAAGCCCGACCCAAACACAAACCGATGACAGAAAATTACTCCTTTTCGACACCACCACGTGTAAGCCCGACCCAAACACAACCCGAGGCCTGAAAATTACTCCTTTTCGACACCGCCACGTGTAAGCCCGACCCAAACACAACCCAAGGCCTGAAAATTACTCCTTTTCGACACCGCCACGTGTAAGCCTGACACAAACACAACCCGAGGCCTAAAAATTACTCCTTTTCGACACCGCAACATGCAATCCCGACCCAAACACAACTCAAGGCCTGAAAATTACTACTTTTTGACACCCCCACGTGTAAGACCGACCAGAACACGACCCGAGGCCTGAAAATTATAACTTTTCGACACCACAACGTGTCAGCCCGACTAGAACACAACCCGATGCCTGAAAATTACTCCCTCTGTTCCAAAATAGATGACCCAACTTTATACTAACTTTGTACTAAAATTAGTACAAAGTTGAGTCATCTATTTTGGAACGGAGGGAGTACAACTTTTCGACACCACAACGTGTAAGCCCGACCAGAACACAACCCGATGCCTGAAAATTACAACTTTTCGACACCGCCACGTGTAAGCCCGACCCAAACACAACCCGATGCCTAAAAATTACTCCTTTTCGACACCTCCACATGTAAGCCTGACCCAAACACAACCCAAGGCCTGAAAATTACTCCTTTTCGACACCACCAAGTGTAAGCCCTACCCAAACACAACCCGATGCCTGAAAATTACAACTTTTTGACACCGCCACGTGTAAGCCCGACCG
>NC_057798.1:676189283-676189824 GCF_018294505.1 Triticum aestivum | reverse complement strand
AACCCGAGGCTAGAAAATTACTCCTTTTCGACACCCCCACGTGTAAGCGCGACCCAAACATAATCCGAGGCCTGAAAATTACTACTTTTCGACACCACAACGTGTAAGCCCGACCGGAACACAACCCGATGCCTGAAAATTACAACATTTCGACACCACAACGTGTAAGCCCGACCAGAACACAACCCGATGCCTGAAAATTACAACTTTTCGACACCGCCATGTGTAAGCCCGACCCAAACACAACCCTCTGCCTGAAAATTACTCCATTTCGACACCGCCACATGTAAGCCGAACACTAGTCTGAAGCCCAATACTACGGCCGGAACAACATTTTTCATCCATTCCAAGTGTAACTCCCTACCGCATGCTAGCCTGAAGCCCAAAAGCATGGTCCGGATGACACTTTTTTAACGTGTCCATGTGTAAGGCCAGCTTGAGACCCAAAAATTACTCATTTTCGACACAACCATGTGCAAGCCCGACCCAAACACAAACCGATGCCAGAAAATTACTCCTTTTCGACACCACCACGTGTAAG
>NC_057798.1:676188720-676189273 GCF_018294505.1 Triticum aestivum | reverse complement strand
CACAAACACAACCAGAGGCTAGAAAATTACTCCTTTTCGACACCCCCACGTGTAAGCACGACCCAAACATAATCCGAGGCCTGAAAATTACTACTTTTCGACACCACAATGTGTAAGCCCGACCGGAACACAACCCGATGCCTGAAAATTACAACATTTTGACACCACAACATGTAAGCCCGACCAGAACACAACCCGATGCCTGAAAATTACAACTTTTCGACACCGCCACGTGTAAGCCCGACCCAAACACAACCCTCTGCCTGAAAATTACTCCTTTTCGACACCGCCACATGTAGGCCGATTGCTAGCCTGAAGCCCAATACTATGGCCCGAACAACATTTTTCATCCATTCCAAGTGTAACTCCCTACCGCATGCTAGCCTGAAGCCCAAAAGCATTGTCCGGATGACACTTTTTTAACGTCTCCATGTGTAAGGCCAGCTTGAGACCCAAAAATTACTCATTTTCGACACAACCACGTGCAAGCCCGACCCAAACACAACCCGAGGCCAAAAAATTACTCCTTTTCGACACAACCACGTGTAAGCCC
>NC_057798.1:676188173-676188675 GCF_018294505.1 Triticum aestivum | reverse complement strand
CACAACCCGAGGCTAGAAAATTACTCCTTTTTTACACCCCCACGTGTAAGCGTGATCCAAACATAACCCGAGGCCTGAAAATTACTACTTTTCGACACCACAACGTGTAAGCCCGACCGAAACACAACCCGACCTGAAGCCCAAAAGCATGGTCCGGATGACACTTTTTTAACGTGTCCATGTGTAAGGCCAGCTTGAGACCCAAAAATTACTCATTTTCGACACAACCATGTGCAAGCCCGACCCAAACACAAACCGATGCCAGAAAATTACTCCTTTTCGACACCACCACGTGTAAGCCCGACACAAACACAACCCTCTGCCTGAAAATTACTCCTTTTTGACACCGCCACATGTAAGCTGAACGCTAGTATGAAGCCCAATACTACGACCCGAACAACATTTTTCATCCATTCCAAGTGTAACTCCCTACCGCATGCTAGCCTGAAGCCCAAAAGCATGGCCCGGATGACAGTTTTTTAACGTCTTCATGTGTAAGGCC
>NC_057798.1:676167417-676178482 GCF_018294505.1 Triticum aestivum | reverse complement strand
TCAACATGATTGTGAGCAACAATGAGAATGGTGCATCTGGGTACGGTAATTTATTTACTGTTTTTTCAGTGTTTCAGCCTACCGATTGGTGGGTGGATACAGGTGCAGGTGTTCATGTGTGTGCTGACATTTCATTGTTCTCTTCTTACCAGGTCACAGGCCACGGGTCCGTATTGATGGGGAATGGCGCGAGTGCTTCTGTTCATGGTGTTGGCACGGTCGATCTGAAGTTTACTTCGGGAAGGATCGTGCAGCTGAAGAACGTGCAGCATGTCCCCGCCATCAAAAAGAACCTCGTTAGTGGCTCCCTTCTATGTAGAGAAGGGTTTAAGTTGGTATTCGAGTCTAATAAATTAGTTGTTACTAAGTATGGACTATTTGTTGGAAAAGGTTATGAGAGCGGAGGGATGTTCCGCCTTTCCCTCGCAGATTTCTGTAATAAAGTCGTGAACCATATTCATTCGGGTATTAATGAATCTGAGGTTTGGCACTCACGTCTTTGTCACATAAGTTTCGGTGTTATGACGCGGCTAGCCAAGTTGGATTTAATCCCGAGTTTCACTTTAGCCAAAGGTTCTAAGTGCCTTTCATGTGTGCAAGCTAAGCAACCTCGCAAGCCTCATAAGGCCGCGGAGGAGAGACACTTGGCACCATTAGAACTCATACATTCTGATCTTTGCGAGATGAATGGTGTGTTGACTAAAGGTGGAAAGAGATACTTCATGACATTGATAGATGATTCCACTAGATATTGCTATGTGTATCTGTTAAATACTAAAGATGAGGCTCTACACTACTTTAAAATCTATAAGGCAGAAGTTGAAAATCAACTTGAAAAGAAAATTAAACGAGTCCGGTCAGATCGTGGTGGAGAGTACTTCTCGAGTGAGTTTGATTCCTTCTGTGCGGAACACGGCATTATTCATGAGAGGACGCCTCCCTATTCACCCCAGTCAAACGGGGTTGCCGAGCGGAAAAACCGTACTCTAACTGATTTGGTTAACGCCATGTTAGATACATCGGGTTTATCCAAGGCATGGTGGGGGGAGGCTATATTGACGGCATGTCATGTCCTGAATAAAGTTCCAACAAAGGATAGTGAGATCACTCCCTATGAGAAATGGGCAAAGAGAAGGACGACACTCTCGTACTTGCGCACTTGGGGCTGTTTGGCGGAAGTCAACGTGCCGATCCCCAAAAAGCGTAAGCTTGGACATAAGACCGTGGACTGCATTAATTTGGGCTACGCTAAGAACAGCGTTGGCTATAGATTTCTAGTAGTGAAATCTGAGGTACCTGACCAGAAGATCGGTACAATTATGGAGTCTAAGGATGCTACATTCTTTGAGGATATTTTTCCTATGAGAGATATGCAAAGCACTTCTAGACATGAATCTGAGGAGACTCCTGAACCTGCCATCCCTATGGAATATTATGAACAAACACATGATGAAAATCCCGAGGAGGATGACGAGGAAACCCTTGGTAGGGGCAAGAGACAAAGGACTGCAAAGACCTTTGGTGATGATTTCTTCGTGTACCTCGTGGATGATACTCCCACTTCTATTTCAGAAGCGTATGCCTCTCCAGAAGCTGACTACTGGAAGGATGCGATCCGTAGCGAGATGGATTCCATCATGGCTAACGGGACATGGGAGATCACTGACCGTCCCTATGGTTGCAAACCACTGGGATGTAAGTGGGTGTTCAAAAAGAAGCTTAGGCCCGATGGTACGATTGAAAAGTACAAGGCTAGGCTTGTGGCCAAGGGCTATGACCAGCAAGAAGAGGAAGATTTCTTTGATACTTATTCACCTGTGGCTAGACTGACCACCATTCGAGTATTACTCTCGTTGGCGGCCTCACATGGTCTTCTTGTCCATCAGATGGATGTTATGACGGCTTTTCTAAATGGAGAGCTAAAGGAGGAAATCTACATGCAACAGCCTGATGGCTTTGTGATAGATGGTCAGGAAAGAAAGGTGTGTAGGTTGATAAAATCTTTATATGGCCTGAAACAAGCACCTAAGCAATGGCATGATAAGTTTAATACAACTCTGACATCTGTTGGTTTCGTTGTTAATGAGGCTGACAAATGTGTATACTATCGCCATGGTGGGGGCGAAGGAGTTATACTGTGCTTGTATGTTGATGACATACTGATATTCGGAACAAACCTCAAAGTCATCGAGGAGGTCAAATCGTTTCTATCTCAGAACTTTGAGATGAAAGACCTTGGTGTGGCTGATGTTATCTTGAACATCAAGCTACTGAGAGATAATGAGGGTGGGATCACACTTCTGCAATCCCATTACGTTGAGAAGGTGTTGAGTCGTTTTGGATATTCGGACTGCACACCATCTCAAACACCATATGATCCTAGCGTATTGATTCGAAAGTCCAAAGGCATGGCTAAAGATCAATTGAGATACTCTCAAATCATTGGTTCACTGATGTACCTAGCGAGCGCAACGAGGCCTGACATCGCGTTTGCTGTGAGCAAACTGAGCCGGTTTGTTTCCAAACCGGGTGATGTACATTGGCATGCTGTTGAGAGAGTTATGCGCTATCTGAAAGGTACTATGAACTATGGACTTCACTATACCGGATACCCGTCGGTACTTGAAGGGTATAGTGATGCGAATTTGATCTCTGATGCTGATGAGATGAAGGCCACAACTGGGTATATGTTTACTCTTGGAGGTGGCGCTGTTTCCTGGAAGTCTTGCAAGCAAACGATCTTAACGAGATCGACAATGGAAGCAGAATTAACGGCATTAGACACATCTGGTGTTGAAGCGAGATGGCTTCGAGATCTTTTGATGGACTTGCCATTGGTTGATAAACCGGTTCCGGCTATCCTTATGAACTGTGACAATCAGACTGTCATCACCAAGGTGAAGAGTTCAAAGGACAACATGAAGTCCACCAAACACATAAGAATGAGATTAAAAGCTGTCAGAAAATTAAGAGACTCCGGAGTGATAGCGTTGGACTATGTCCATACGGCTAAGAATCTGGCAGATCCCTTTACGAAAGGGCTATCACGTGTAGTGATAGATAGTGCATCGAGGGAGATGGGTATGAGACCCACATGAGTTACCATGGTGGTAACCCAACCTATGTGATCGGAGATCCCGTGAAGTAGGACCTGGGGAAACAAGCCAGTGGTGAACTGAGGAGAGTAACTTTACTAACCCACTCCGTTGGAGATGCAATACTCTCGGAAACTATACGGAAGGATGACTATTGTCTTAATGTGTTCCAAGGCTTATATGTATAAGCAAGATGCTATCCTACAGAGCGATCTTTGGAGGAACACACCTATGTGAGCCCGACTGCTAGTCACAGTCTATGAGATTGGGGTGATCTCTAGTAAACTCATGAATAGGCCAGGAGTGTGACTTATATGCTCCACCCGAGGGGTCAGCCTTCGGCAGCCCAGTACTAGTAAGACATGTGGTGAAACTTCTTTACGCCAAACTGACAATTCAAGGTATAGTCCATTGTTCAGTTGTGAAGGAATGTAGCTACTTGCTCTAGGTGAAGCTCAACCTTAACAGGTCTTCACTGCAACACTAGTATATCAAAACAGTATTTGGAACAGAGGACACTATGGGCCCTCGAGATCTGGTGGGGGATTGCTGAAATCTGAGATGGGCTCTAGGCCCATATTGCAATTTCTGAAAAATCTCTAAGGGCCCATGTGGGTTATATGGCACTAGGTGTGTGGGAAGTTTAGTCCCACCTTGGAAGTGGAAGGAGAGTTGGAGTGGTTTATAAGGGACTCTCTCCCTCATGCTATTGGAGCTTGAGAAGAGATGAGGCCCTCGCGCACTCCTCCTCCTCCGCTCGCCTTGCCACGCCACGCCTCGTCACGACGCGCCGCGGGTTGCGGGATTGAGCCGAGCCGAGCTCACTCCTATGCGCTTCTTTTTGCCGGTCAGGAACGGAGAGTCTTTGACAGGTGGGGCCACGATCTGAGACGTCGGATCGTGGGCTACCGACTTGGACGTGGGTTCAGCCCACGTCTCTCCACGCGCGGCCGCACATATATATGTGGGGCGCTGCCAACCCTAGCCGTCACAAAACAGAACGCATCTCCGCCTCCACGCCCACGTCGTTCCTCTGCTGCTGCTGCCGCCGGCGACTCCGTCCCGTTCACCGCGTACACGGTTGACGGGAGAGCAGGCCTCCGAAACCACGCCTCTCCGGATCCTGTACGGGGAGAGGGGCGATTAGGTTTTTGGGTAGCGACTACGCGACTGCTCGCTTCTGTTCATCTACGTCCGCATCACCTTCATCATCACCATGTCGACCGACACCGACCGTGCCGCCGCTGAGAAAGCCGAGGCCGACAAGAAGGCCGCCGAGGATGCCGCGGCTGCTGTCACCGCCACCGCCACCGCGTGGCCGATTGGAGGGTATACATCGCTTATCCCTCTCGTGTTTTTTTCTGTTGTAGCAGTACTAGCGGTATGCGTAGATGTCTCTACTATATGCGTAGTACATGCTCTGTTAGATCATAATCAGTATGTTATCAATGCTGTCCATGTCATGCTCATGATTTATTCATGGATTAATTTAATCGAAAAACTGCCTATTTTCTCATCAGACGTACCCGACGAATCCGCCACCCAAACCCAGGTACGCTTCGTCGCGAGGCTCTCCTCCTGGCTCCGCTCCTTGCTTCTGTCATCTGTGCCGCCGTTCCGTTTGCCGGCGCTGCGGCGCGTTCGGCCCTTCGTCGGTCTCACCGGATTTCGCTGTTCTTGCAGGCCCGCGGGTGCAGCTCGTACCCCTTCTCGTTCCCTTCCCGTGGGTTCCCTCTGCTACCCTGATGAATTTCCATTCTCTGTTCCGTTCCGACGATTTTAGATCTCTGAAACGTGCTCACGTCGTTTTCGGTGTTTTTCGTCAGAGCCGCCGGACATCAGGAACTGGTTCTCGAGTTACCAGTACGAGTCGCCGGAGGTGCCGGAGCTGGCTGTTGACCCTCCTGCTGTCCACAACGGCAGCGAGACCCAAGACCCATCGGAGGTAAAGAATCTGCTGATCTATGTTAACCAAATCCTACTGAAATTGCTTCTCTTGCTACCTTATCCCAACCGTATTCTTACCGATTAAATTTGCTAAATTGTGCATGCTGGGTTCCAGTACCGGGTGGCTGAGCATTCATTTCTGAAACACGCCCCTCGGGATGGCGGTACCGATTTGAAGGGGGGCTGTTTGGGGAGCCAAGCACAAGCAGAACCCGCTGAGGTTTCTGCTAGAAGAGACATCCTTCCGATTGGTAGGAGCACGGTGGAACAGGGCACGAAAAGGAAGCAAAGTCTGCGGGGGCTGTTTGGGGCAGGTTTTCTGGACGACCATGAAGAAGCTACACAAACTGAAGGCCGTGTCGTGTCGCCTGTGCAGAGAAGTGCAGTGGATCCTCCGTGGAACCGCAACTGGGTGGGCTTACAGAATAGAAAGCGCAGCCATGAAGGCATGGTTGAATACAGCGAGCCGCCGACAGATGGTGAGAGCACTTGTATAGCTGAGACTCAAGCTGAAAGTCGAGTGGCGTTGCCTGTGCTGAGAAGTGCAGTGGATCCTCCGTGGAACTGCAACTGGATAGGCTTAAGTAATGGAAAGCGTATCCATGAAGGCGTAGTTGAACACAGCGAGCTGCTGACGGATAGTGAGGGCACTTGTATAGCTGAAACTCAAGAAAACCCCCGAGGAGGTCAGGAGATTTACCACAGAAAACAGCCATTTAATTGCGGCGGTACTAGCTTAGCTGATATTGAAGAAGGTTTCATAGAAGATAGCATTGAACCCAGTAACCTACCAGTTAATTCTCACAGCAAAGGCCTAACAGATGCTGAGAAAACTGAGCAAACTCTGCCTGGGTTGTTTGAAGCAGGTTTTCTTGACAACCATGACGAAGCTACTCAAACTGAAAGTCGGGTGGTGTTGCCTGTGCTGAGAAGTGCAGTGGATCCTCCTTGGGACTGCAACTGGATAGGCTTGCGGAATAGAAAGCGCAGCCATGAAGGCGCAGTTGACGACAACGAGCTGCTGACGGATAGTGAGAGCACTTGTATAGCTGAAACTCAAGTAAAGCCCCCAGGAGGTCAGGAGACTAACCACACCAAACGGCCAGTAAATTGTGGTGGTACTAGTTTAGCAGCAGATACTGAAGAAGGTTTCCTTGAAGATGGCAATGAACATTGCAACCTGCCAGTTGATTCTCACAGTAAAGGCCTAGCAGATGCTGAGAAAACTAAACAAAGTCTGCGAGGGTTGTTTGAAGCAGGTTTTTTAGACAACGGTGACGAAGCTACTCAAACTGAAAGTCGGGTGGTGTCGCCTGTCCTGAGAAGTGCAGTGGATCCTTGTTGGAACCGCAACTGGATAGGCTTACGGAATAGAAAGCGCAGCCATGAAGGTGCAGTTGAACACAGCGAGCTGCTGACGAATAGTGATAGCACTTGTATAGCTGAAACACAAGTAAACCCCCCAGGAGATCAGCAGACCAACCACAGCAAACATCCAGTTAATTGTGGTGGTACTAGTTTAGCAGCAGATACTGGCCTAGAAGATGGCATTGAACATAGCAACCTGCCGGATAATTTTCCTAGTAAAGGCCTAGCGGGTAGTGAGAAGCCTAAGCGAAGTCTGCGAAAATTCTTTGGAGCAAGTTTTCTTGACGATTGTGATGAAGCTAATGAATATGAAACTCGGGTGGTGTCGGCTGTACAGAGAAATGCAGTGCAGCCTCTGTCAAATTGCAATGCTGCAGGCTTGCCTCACATCGAACATATCCGTGAAGGCACAGTCGGATACAGTGAGCCACCGGCAGATCATGAAGGCATCAGTATAGCTGAAACTCGAGAAAATCCCCAAGCAGGTCGGGTGTGTTAGACCTTTCAACCTGAGCATTGATAGTTGTGGATGACACTAGGAGAGTTGGGACAATTTTCGTTGGTTTATTTCTCACACAATGCCATGCCAACCTGAGGGGTTGGGGATACATATTTATAGGCTGCTAGCCAGCCAAGGCATATGCTAAGATGCTGCTAAGATGCCAGTCTAAGATGCTAGTCTAAGATGCTAGTCTAAGATGCTAACTGACAGTCCTTGATGGTCAAGAACAGAACTCTATCCTAACAGCCAGTCCTTGATGGTCCAGGACTTTATCCTCCTAAGGACCATGTGCTGCAGCCCCACAAGGACCCTAGTACACAGACTTATCCATCATTCTCCCCCTAAGTCTTGTACGTCGTCTTGTGGGAGAGTTGAATCATCCCAATCCTGGAGCAAAGTTCGAGGAACTTGACCCTCCCAAGGGGCTTGGTGAGCAGGTCTGCGAGCTGATCCTTGGTGTTGATGTAGCTCGCCTCGATGCTCCCTTCTTCCACACAGCTGCGGATGAAGTGATACCTCAGTCGGATGTGCTTGCTCCGTTCGTGGAACACGGGGTTCTTTGCCAGGGCCAGGGCGGACTTGCTGTCCACCAGGAGCTGCACCGTTCTGGTGTCTTGAACGAGAAGATCACCAAGCAGTCGAGCAAGCCAGAGCGCCTAAGTACAGGCGGTGGAGGCCGCTATGTACTCAGCCTCACAGCTGGACAGGGCCACCACCTGCTGCTTGACTGATTGCCAGCTCACGAGACACTTGCCGAGGAAGAGGAGGATCCCGCTCGTGCTCTTGCTGGTGTCGATGTCGCCGGCGTGGTCGCTGTCGCTGTACCCGACGAAGTGTGCCGCCCCAGGGCACCTAGGGTAATGGAGGCCGTGGTCGAGGGTCCCTGCTATGTAGCGGACGATCCTCTTCACTGCCTGCTGGTGTTCCGACGTTGGTCGCTCCATGAACCGACTGACATAGCCGACGGAGAATGCCAAGTCCGGCCGTGTGTGAGTGAGGTAGCGAAGGCTCCCCACAAGGCGTCGGTACTGCGTAGCATCCACTTCCTCCGTCGTGCTGTCGCGACTTAGTTTCAGCCTCTCCTCCATCGGAGTGAGAGCTGGATGGCAGTCGGTGAGCCCAGCTAGCTCAACGATGCGCTTGGCGTAGGCGGACTGTCGGAGCGCGATCCCGGAGTGGTCCTGGTGCACCTCAATCCCTAGATAGAAGGAGAGGAGCCCCAGGTCACTCATCTGGAACGTGGCCTTCATGTCTTCCTTGAACGCCGCCACCTCTGCATCTTTGGTGCCGGTGATCACCAGGTCGTCAACGTAGACGCCCACCAGCAGGGCATTTCCTCCACTCCCCCGTCGGTAAACGGCAGCCTCATGCGGGCTCTGCTCGAAACCCATCTTCTTCAGCGTGGAGTCCAGCTTGGCGTTCCACGCCCTGGGTGCCTGCCGCAGGCCATAGAGAGCCTTGCGCAGGCGGAGCACCTTGCCCTCCTGGCCGGGAATCGTAAACCCCGGTGGCTGATGCACGTAGACTTCCTCCTTCAAGTCGCCATTGAGGAATGCCGACTTAACGTCCATGTGGTGGACACGCCAGCCCTCCTGGGCAGCCAGCGCAAGGAGAAGTCGCACGGACTCCATCCGTGCCACGGGAGCGAAAGCGTCGTCGAAGTCGACTCCTTCCTGCTGCAAGAAGCCTCGGGCCACCAAACGAGCCTTGTGCTTGATGATGGCGCCGGCTCCATCCCTCTTCAGCTTGAACACCCACTTAAGGGTGATTGCGCGGTGACCTCGAGGGAGATCAGCAAGCTCCCAGGTGCGGTTTTGCTTGACCGCATCCATCTCCAACTTCATCGCGGCGCGCCATGCCGCGTCTCTCTCGGCCTCTGCAAAGGACCGTGGTTCGCCGTCTTCACACACGAGCTGTAGCTGCGCCTCCAGGTCACGTGGCACCAGTCCTGGCACCGGCTGGTCGCCGAGCACATTATCCATCGTACGGTACCGCAGCGGTTCGCCTCCATACCATGCGTCGACCCGCTCCTCGTCGTGAGTGAGCGGGGAAGCGAACTTCATCGGGTTGTGCTCTGCGTGAGCTGGTGCTGATGAAGACGAGCCCGGAGTGGCGACCGCCGGGGCTGGAGTATGCGGCGTCGCCGGTTGTGGTGTCGTCGGTGTAGCAGGCGCCAGAGTCGATGTAGTTTTGGGGGCCGGGGTAGACGTGCCCAGTGAAGAGGAGCTGCTTGCTCCCCCAGCTTCCTTGAAGTGAGCGTACTCGACAATGAAGTCGTCATACGTCGGCGTCGAGCCGTCGTCCACCGCCTTGTCCCATTGCCACCCTCGCCCTTCGTTGAACACGACGTCTCGCGTTGTGCGCACACGTTGTGTCTTTGGGTCGAGGATGCGGTAGGCCTTTGAGCCCTCCGCGTAGCCGATGAAGACTCCCGGAGTGCTCCTGTCGTCGAGCTTGCCGATGTGGCCGAGCTCCTTGGCGAACGCAAGGCAGCCAAAGACCCGCAAATGAGAGACCGCCGGCTTCCGCCCATGCCAGGCCTCGTACGGAGTTCTGCCGTCGAGTGCCTTAGTAGGAGAGCGGTTGAGGATGTAGACGGCCGTTAGCACCGCCTCTCCCCAGAAGACAGCCGGCATCCCTCTCTGCTTGAGGAGAGCCCGAGCCATCCCCACAACCGTCTGGTTGCGCCGCTCGACGACGCCGTTTTGCTGCGGGCTGTACGGCGCGGAGTAGTGGCGCTGGATGCCCTCATCGGCGCAGTACGACGCGAATTCAGCCGTCGTGAACTCGCCGCCGTTGTCAGTGCGCAACACGCGCAATTTGCGGCCGCTCTCCGCCTCCACACCAACCTGCGCGCGCCTGATGGCGTCCGCCGCTTCTCCCTTACTGCCGAGGATCATCACCCACATGTAGCGGGAGAGATCGTCGACGAGCAGCAGGAAGTAGCGTCGACCTCCTGGTGTGGCTGGCGTCACCGGGCCGCACAGGTCTCCGTGCACGAGCTCCAGCTTCTCCTTAGCCCGAAAACTCGCCTGTTGGGGAAAGGGGAGTCGTCTCTGCTTTGTCAGTACGCAGATGTCGCAGAACTGCTCCACATGGTCGAGGCATGGCAGGCCTCGCACCATCTCCTTGGCACTTAGACGCTTCAGGGCCTCAAAGTGAAGGTGCCCAAAGCGCTCATGCCACTGCCACGCCTCGTCGTCCCGACGGACAGCGAGACAGACCGGTTGTGCCACCTGCACATCAAGGACGTAGAGTCGATTTTCACCTCTGGGCACCTTGGCGAGAAGGCGACGCTGGCGATCCCAGATGCGTAGGACCCCATGCTCAATCAGCACGCGTGAGCCGTTCTCATCCAGCTGTCCCAAGCTGATGATGGAATTCCTTAGCGCGGGGATGTAGTAGACACCGGTGAGCAGCCGGTGCTCTCCCATCTTGGTGGTGAAGATGACGGAGCCGACGCCCTTTATCTCCACAGCGGAGGCATCCCCGAACTTGACGGAGCCTCGCGCATCGGAGTCGAGCTCGGCGAAGAATTCCCTTCGACCGGTCATGTGGTGGGTGGCGCCGGTGTCGAGGCACCACCCCGTAGCCTTGTCCTTCCCGGAGCCATCGCTGAGAAGAGCATGTGCTTTTGGCTCATCGAGGTGGATGAAAGCCTTTGCGACTGGAGTCGCCGAGGGTAGCTCAATGCTTGCATGCGCCATGAACAGAGCCGTCTCCTCCTCCTTCGCCTGTGCGACGTGAGCCTGGCCTTGTCGTGGTTGCCGACACTCATTGGCCCAATGGCCAAACCGGCCACAGTTGTGGCAACTGTTGTCTTGTGCCGGCCTGGGCTTGCCAGCGGCGCCGTCCTTGGCGCCTCCGCGGGCGTCACCTTCGGCACGTCCTTGTGCCCTGCCCGGGGGGCCTCTTCGCGCCTTACGCTGCTTGCCACGCTTGCGGCCGCCCGTCGAGGAGGAAGGCTCCCCCTTCTTCTTGTCACCAAGGCTGGGATCCCACTGCTCCCGAGTTAGGAGCAGCTTCCCGCCGGTGGTGACGGGCCCCGAGGGGGGCTGTGGCTCGTCGGTGTCGACGACCTTGAGTCGACCTATCGCCTCCTCGATCGTCATCGTGGAGAGGTCCAGCAACGACTCGATCGAGCGAGCCATCT